>NC_086447.1:19693629-19940629 GCF_028390025.1 Pseudophryne corroboree
TCCTACAAAGGTGTTAATCAGAGACTTGGCTTTGTGGACACTTTTCAGAGAGCAAATGTGTTAGCATAAAAATAAAGCCATAAAATGGAGAGCTGATTAATCACTCAATTGGATTTCTCTGCCTGCATATTTTTTTTTCTCTGCAACCCCAATGCTTAATTGTGCTTCCTGTTTTTTATAAAATGACTTAATCAAATCTGACTCTGATTGCATCAGAGAAGGCCAGGTACCTTACACCATAAAAGGTGGTTTGAAATTTTGACTTGTCTACTTAAAGATCACCAAAATTTGATCACAAGGTCAATTACGTCCCCGGGTGGGATTGAACCACCAACCTTTCGGTTAACAGCCGAATGCGCTAACCGATTGCGCCACAGAGACAGCTTGCAAAAGCATGTACTGACAAAGGCTAAAAAGCATTCATCTAGAAAGTTTCCTAGAAAAAGGTTAAAAAGGCAATAATCTGGAGAGTTTTGCAAGATTTTTCTTCCATTGACCAACGAAGAAACACATTGGTACTTTCACATGATGAGTGAGTTCTTCAGGATCTCTGACACTTACATGAGCAGCAGAGTGGCGCAGCGGAAGCGTGCTGGGCCCATAACCCAGAGGTCGGTGGATCGAAACCATCCTTTGTTATGTGCACTTATTTTTTTGTTAATTAAATTCTTCCAAAACTGGAATTGATATTTTGACTCTTTTATTTTTACTTAAAGTACAATAACTTTTAACATTTTAATTTGTTTTAATAGTATATTGACAGCATTGTTTTCTTTCAGAAATCCACTTAATTTTCTTTACCCTATTACTGAAATGGTAATTGACAAAAACAAGCTACATTGTCACCAGAAGAGCAATGCAAAATGTACAATTGATATTTCAAAATCATCTTTCCAGCTTGAATTTCAATGATGCATTGGGGCAACGATTTTGTGAGAAACATCTTCACCCTTAAAGAAAGATTTTCTTAACTTCTTACCTGTGTGCTGATTAGATATCACCTGGTTTTCACATAAAACAGATTCCCACTTGAGAAAGCAGCAAGGATGCAGTGAGGTTTATGTTTCCTGGTGTCAACCTGCATTATTTCAGTGGACATTGTAATGAGGATGCATCTTGCTGCCTTTCCAATGAAGCAAGTTTTAATCAGTAATAGGTGAAAAACCATTCCTACAAAGGTGTTAATCAGAGACTTGGCTTTGTGGACACTTTTCAGAGAGCAAATGTGTTAGCATAAAAATAAAGCCATAAAATGGAGAGCTGATTAATCACTCAATTGGATTTCTCTGCCTGCATATTTTTTTTTCTCTGCAACCCCAATGCTAAATTGTGCTTCCTGTTTTTTATAAAATGACTTAATCAAATCTGACTCTGATTGCATCAGAGAAGGCCAGGTACCTTACACCATAAAAGGTGGTTTGAAATTTTGACTTGTCTACTTAAAGATCACCAAAATTTGATCACAAGGTCAATTACGTCCCCGGGTGGGATTGAACCACCAACCTTTCGGTTAACAGCCGAATGCGCTAACCGATTCCGCCACAGAGACAGCTTGCAAAAGCATGTACTGACAAAGGCTAAAAAGCATTCATCTAGAAAGTTTCCTAGAAAAAGGTTAAAAAGGCAATAATCTGGAGAGTTTTGCAAGATTTTTCTTCCATTGACCAACGAAGAAACACATTGGTACTTTCACATGATGAGTGAGTTCTTCAGGATCTCTGACACTTACATGAGCAGCAGAGTGGCGCAGCGGAAGCGTGCTGGGCCCATAACCCAGAGGTCGGTGGATCGAAACCATCCTTTGCTATGTGCACTTATTTTTTTGTTAATTAAATTCTTCCAAAACTGGAATTGATATTTTGACTCTTTTATTTTTACTTAAAGTACAATAACTTTTAACATTTTAATTTGTTTTAATAGTATATTGACAGCATTGTTTTCTTTCAGAAATCCACTTAATTTTCTTTACCCTATTACTGAAATGGTAATTGACAAAAACAAGCTACATTGTCACCAGAAGAGCAATGCAAAATGTACAATTGATATTTCAAAATCATCTTTCCAGCTTGAATTTCAATGATGCATTGGGGCAACGATTTTGTGAGAAACATCTTCACCCTTAAAGAAAGATTTTCTTAACTTCTTACCTGTGTGCTGATTAGATATCACCTGGTTTTCACATAAAACAGATTCCCACTTGAGAAAGCAGCAAGGATGCAGTGAGGTTTATGTTTCCTGGTGTCAACCTGCATTATTTCAGTGGACATTGTAATGAGGATGCATCTTGCTGCCTTTCCAATGAAGCAAGTTTTAATCAGTAATAGGTGAAAAACCATTCCTACAAAGGTGTTAATCAGAGACTTGGCTTTGTGGACACTTTTCAGAGAGCAAATGTGTTAGCATAAAAATAAAGCCATAAAATGGAGAGCTGATTAATCACTCAATTGGATTTCTCTGCCTGCATATTTTTTTTTCTCTGCAAACCCAATGCTTAATTGTGCTTCCTGTTTTTTATAAAATGACTTAATCAAATCTGACTCTGATTGCATCAGAGAAGGCCAGGTACCTTACACCATAAAAGGTGGTTTGAAATTTTGACTTGTCTACTTAAAGATCACCAAAATTTGATCACAAGGTCAATTACGTCCCCGGGTGGGATTGAACCACCAACCTTTCGGTTAACAGCCGAATGCGCTAACCGATTGCGCCACAGAGACAGCTTGCAAAAGCATGTACTGACAAAGGCTAAAAAGCATTCATCTAGAAAGTTTCCTAGAAAAAGGTTAAAAAGGCAATAATCTGGAGAGTTTTGCAAGATTTTTCTTCCATTGACCAACGAAGAAACACATTGGTACTTTCACATGATGAGTGAGTTCTTCAGGATCTCTGACACTTACATGAGCAGCAGAGTGGCGCAGCGGAAGCGTGCTGGGCCCATAACCAAGAGGTCGGTGGATCGAAACCATCCTTTGCTATGTGCACTTATTTTTTTGTTAATTAAATTCTTCCAAAACTGGAATTGATATTTTGACTCTTTTATTTTTACTTAAAGTACAATAACTTTTAACATTTTAATTTGTTTTAATAGTATATTGACAGCATTGTTTTCTTTCAGAAATCCACTTAATTTTCTTTACCCTATTACTGAAATGGTAATTGACAAAAACAAGCTACATTGTCACCAGAAGAGCAATGCAAAATGTACAATTGATATTTCAAAATCATCTTTCCATCTTGAATTTCAATGATGCATTGGGGCAACGATTTTGTGAGAAACATCTTCACCCTTAAAGAAAGATTTTCTTAACTTCTTACCTGTGTGCTGATTAGATATCACCTGGTTTTCACATTAAACAGATTCCCACGTGAGAAAGCAGCAAGGATGCAGTGAGGTTTATGTTTCCTGGTGTCAACCTGTATTATTTCAGTGGACATTGTAATGAGGATGCATCTTGCTGCCTTTCCAATGAAGCAAGTTTTAATCAGTAATAGGTGAAAAACCATTCCTACAAAGGTGTTAATCAGAGACTTGGCTTTGTGGACACTTTTCAGAGAGCAAATGTGTTAGCATAAAAATAAAGCCATAAAATGGAGAGCTGATTAATCACTCAATTGGATTTCTCTGCCTGCATATTTTTTTTTCTCTGCAACCCCAATGCTAAATTGTGCTTCCTGTTTTTTATAAAATGACTTAATCAAATCTGACTCTGATTGCATCAGAGAAGGCCAGGTACCTTACACCATAAAAGGTGGTTTGAAATTTTGACTTGTCTACTTAAAGATCACCAAAATTTGATCACAAGGTCAATTACGTCCCCGGGTGGGATTGAACCACCAACCTTTCGGTTAACAGCCGAATGCGCTAACCGATTGCGCCACAGAGACAGCTTGCAAAAGCATGTACTGACAAAGGCTAAAAAGCATTCATCTAGAAAGTTTCCTAGAAAAAGGTTAAAAAGGCAATAATCTGGAGAGTTTTGCAAGATTTTTCTTCCATTGACCAACGAAGAAACACATTGGTACTTTCACATGATGAGTGAGTTCTTCAGGATCTCTGACACTTACATGAGCAGCAGAGTGGCGCAGCGGAAGCGTGCTGGGCCCATAACCCAGAGGTCGGTGGATCGAAACCATCCTTTGCTATGTGCACTTATTTTTTTGTTAATTAAATTCTTCCAAAACTGGAATTGATATTTTGACTCTTTTATTTTTACTTAAAGTACAATAACTTTTAACATTTTAATTTGTTTTAATAGTATATTGACAGCATTGTTTTCTTTCAGAAATCCACTTAATTTTCTTTACCCTATTACTGAAATGGTAATTGACAAAAACAAGCTACATTGTCACCAGAAGAGCAATGCAAAATGTACAATTGATATTTCAAAATCATCTTTCCAGCTTGAATTTCAATGATGCATTGGGGCAACGATTTTGTGAGAAACATCTTCACCCTTAAAGAAAGATTTTCTTAACTTCTTACCTGTGTGCTGATTAGATATCACCTGGTTTTCACATTAAACAGATTTCCACATGAGAAAGCAGCAAGGATGCAGTGAGGTTTATGTTTCCTGGTGTCAACCTGTATTATTTCAGTGGACATTGTAATGAGGATGCATCTTGCTGCCTTTCCAATGAAGCAAGTTTTAATCAGTAATAGGTGAAAAACCATTCCTACAAAGGTGTTAATCAGAGACTTGGCTTTGTGGACACTTTTCAGAGAGCAAATGTGTTAGCATAAAAATAAAGCCATAAAATGGAGAGCTGATTAATCACTCAATTGGATTTCTCTGCCTGCATATTTTTTTTTCTCTGCAACCCCAATGCTTAATTGTGCTTCCTGTTTTTTATAAAATGACTTAATCAAATCTGACTCTGATTGCATCAGAGAAGGCCAGGTACCTTACACCATAAAAGGTGGTTTGAAATTTTGACTTGTCTACTTAAAGATCACCAAAATTTGATCACAAGGTCAATTACGTCCCCGGGTGGGATTGAACCACCAACCTTTCGGTTAACAGCCGAATGCGCTAACCGATTGCGCCACAGAGACAGCTTGCAAAAGCATGTACTGACAAAGGCTAAAAAGCATTCATCTAGAAAGTTTCCTAGAAAAAGGTTAAAAAGGCAATAATCTGGAGAGTTTTGCAAGATTTTTCTTCCATTGACCAACGAAGAAACACATTGGTACTTTCACATGATGAGTGAGTTCTTCAGGATCTCTGACACTTACATGAGCAGCAGAGTGGCGCAGCGGAAGCGTGCTGGGCCCATAACCCAGAGGTCGGTGGATCGAAACCATCCTTTGTTATGTGCACTTATTTTTTTGTTAATTAAATTCTTCCAAAACTGGAATTGATATTTTGACTCTTTTATTTTTACTTAAAGTACAATAACTTTTAACATTTTAATTTGTTTTAATAGTATATTGACAGCATTGTTTTCTTTCAGAAATCCACTTAATTTTCTTTACCCTATTACTGAAATGGTAATTGACAAAAACAAGCTACATTGTCACCAGAAGAGCAATGCAAAATGTACAATTGATATTTCAAAATCATCTTTCCAGCTTGAATTTCAATGATGCATTGGGGCAACGATTTTGTGAGAAACATCTTCACCCTTAAAGAAAGATTTTCTTAACTTCTTACCTGTGTGCTGATTAGATATCACCTGGTTTTCACATAAAACAGATTCCCACTTGAGAAAGCAGCAAGGATGCAGTGAGGTTTATGTTTCCTGGTGTCAACCTGCATTATTTCAGTGGACATTGTAATGAGGATGCATCTTGCTGCCTTTCCAATGAAGCAAGTTTTAATCAGTAATAGGTGAAAAACCATTCCTACAAAGGTGTTAATCAGAGACTTGGCTTTGTGGACACTTTTCAGAGAGCAAATGTGTTAGCATAAAAATAAAGCCATAAAATGGAGAGCTGATTAATCACTCAATTGGATTTCTCTGCCTGCATATTTTTTTTTCTCTGCAACCCCAATGCTAAATTGTGCTTCCTGTTTTTTATAAAATGACTTAATCAAATCTGACTCTGATTGCATCAGAGAAGGCCAGGTACCTTACACCATAAAAGGTGGTTTGAAATTTTGACTTGTCTACTTAAAGATCACCAAAATTTGATCACAAGGTCAATTACGTCCCCGGGTGGGATTGAACCACCAACCTTTCGGTTAACAGCCGAATGCGCTAACCGATTCCGCCACAGAGACAGCTTGCAAAAGCATGTACTGACAAAGGCTAAAAAGCATTCATCTAGAAAGTTTCCTAGAAAAAGGTTAAAAAGGCAATAATCTGGAGAGTTTTGCAAGATTTTTCTTCCATTGACCAACGAAGAAACACATTGGTACTTTCACATGATGAGTGAGTTCTTCAGGATCTCTGACACTTACATGAGCAGCAGAGTGGCGCAGCGGAAGCGTGCTGGGCCCATAACCCAGAGGTCGGTGGATCGAAACCATCCTTTGCTATGTGCACTTATTTTTTTGTTAATTAAATTCTTCCAAAACTGGAATTGATATTTTGACTCTTTTATTTTTACTTAAAGTACAATAACTTTTAACATTTTAATTTGTTTTAATAGTATATTGACAGCATTGTTTTCTTTCAGAAATCCACTTAATTTTCTTTACCCTATTACTGAAATGGTAATTGACAAAAACAAGCTACATTGTCACCAGAAGAGCAATGCAAAATGTACAATTGATATTTCAAAATCATCTTTCCAGCTTGAATTTCAATGATGCATTGGGGCAACGATTTTGTGAGAAACATCTTCACCCTTAAAGAAAGATTTTCTTAACTTCTTACCTGTGTGCTGATTAGATATCACCTGGTTTTCACATAAAACAGATTCCCACTTGAGAAAGCAGCAAGGATGCAGTGAGGTTTATGTTTCCTGGTGTCAACCTGCATTATTTCAGTGGACATTGTAATGAGGATGCATCTTGCTGCCTTTCCAATGAAGCAAGTTTTAATCAGTAATAGGTGAAAAACCATTCCTACAAAGGTGTTAATCAGAGACTTGGCTTTGTGGACACTTTTCAGAGAGCAAATGTGTTAGCATAAAAATAAAGCCATAAAATGGAGAGCTGATTAATCACTCAATTGGATTTCTCTGCCTGCATATTTTTTTTTCTCTGCAACCCCAATGCTAAATTGTGCTTCCTGTTTTTTATAAAATGACTTAATCAAATCTGACTCTGATTGCATCAGAGAAGGCCAGGTACCTTACACCATAAAAGGTGGTTTGAAATTTTGACTTGTCTACTTAAAGATCACCAAAATTTGATCACAAGGTCAATTACGTCCCCGGGTGGGATTGAACCACCAACCTTTCGGTTAACAGCCGAATGCGCTAACCGATTCCGCCACAGAGACAGCTTGCAAAAGCATGTACTGACAAAGGCTAAAAAGCATTCATCTAGAAAGTTTCCTAGAAAAAGGTTAAAAAGGCAATAATCTGGAGAGTTTTGCAAGATTTTTCTTCCATTGACCAACGAAGAAACACATTGGTACTTTCACATGATGAGTGAGTTCTTCAGGATCTCTGACACTTACATGAGCAGCAGAGTGGCGCAGCGGAAGCGTGCTGGGCCCATAACCCAGAGGTCGGTGGATCGAAACCATCCTTTGCTATGTGCACTTATTTTTTTGTTAATTAAATTCTTCCAAAACTGGAATTGATATTTTGACTCTTTTATTTTTACTTAAAGTACAATAACTTTTAACATTTTAATTTGTTTTAATAGTATATTGACAGCATTGTTTTCTTTCAGAAATCCACTTAATTTTCTTTACCCTATTACTGAAATGGTAATTGACAAAAACAAGCTACATTGTCACCAGAAGAGCAATGCAAAATGTACAATTGATATTTCAAAATCATCTTTCCAGCTTGAATTTCAATGATGCATTGGGGCAACGATTTTGTGAGAAACATCTTCACCCTTAAAGAAAGATTTTCTTAACTTCTTACCTGTGTGCTGATTAGATATCACCTGGTTTTCACATTAAACAGATTCCCACATGAGAAAGCAGCAAGGATGCAGTGAGGTTTATGTTTCCTGGTGTCAACCTGTATTATTTCAGTGGACATTGTAATGAGGATGCATCTTGCTGCCTTTCCAATGAAGCAAGTTTTAATCAGTAATAGGTGAAAAACCATTCCTACAAAGGTGTTAATCAGAGACTTGGCTTTGTGGACACTTTTCAGAGAGCAAATGTGTTAGCATAAAAATAAAGCCATAAAATGGAGAGCTGATTAATCACTCAATTGGATTTCTCTGCCTGCATATTTTTTTTTCTCTGCAACCCCAATGCTAAATTGTGCTTCCTGTTTTTTATAAAATGACTTAATCAAATCTGACTCTGATTGCATCAGAGAAGGCCAGGTACCTTACACCATAAAAGGTGGTTTGAAATTTTGACTTGTCTACTTAAAGATCAGCAAAATTTGATCACAAGGTCAATTACGTCCCCGGGTGGGATTGAACCACCAACCTTTCGGTTAACAGCCGAATGCGCTAACCGATTGCGCCACAGAGACAGCTTGCAAAAGCATGTACTGACAAAGGCTAAAAAGCATTCATCTAGAAAGTTTCCTAGAAAAAGGTTAAAAAGGCAATAATCTGGAGAGTTTTGCAAGATTTTTCTTCCATTGACCAACGAAGAAACACATTGGTACTTTCACATGATGAGTGAGTTCTTCAGGATCTCTGACACTTACATGAGCAGCAGAGTGGCGCAGCGGAAGCGTGCTGGGCCCATAACCCAGAGGTCGGTGGATCGAAACCATCCTTTGCTATGTGCACTTATTTTTTTGTTAATTAAATTCTTCCAAAACTGGAATTGATATTTTGACTCTTTTATTTTTACTTAAAGTACAATAACTTTTAACATTTTAATTTGTTTTAATAGTATATTGACAGCATTGTTTTCTTTCAGAAATCCACTTAAATTTCTTTACCCTATTACTGAAATGGTAATTGACAAAAACAAGCTACATTGTCACCAGAAGAGCAATGCAAAATGTACAATTGATATTTCAAAATCATCTTTCCAGCTTGAATTTCAATGATGCATTGGGGCAACGATTTTGTGAGAAACATCTTCACCCTTAAAGAAAGATTTTCTTAACTTCTTACCTGTGTGCTGATTAGATATCACCTGGTTTTCACATTAAACAGATTCCCACGTGAGAAAGCAGCAAGGATGCAGTGAGGTTTATGTTTCCTGGTGTCAACCTGTATTATTTCAGTGGACATTGTAATGAGGATGCATCTTGCTGCCTTTCCAATGAAGCAAGTTTTAATCAGTAATAGGTGAAAAACCATTCCTACAAAGGTGTTAATCAGAGACTTGGCTTTGTGGACACTTTTCAGAGAGCAAATGTGTTAGCATAAAAATAAAGCCATAAAATGGAGAGCTGATTAATCACTCAATTGGATTTCTCTGCCTGCATATTTTTTTTTCTCTGCAACCCCAATGCTAAATTGTGCTTCCTGTTTTTTATAAAATGACTTAATCAAATCTGACTCTGATTGCATCAGAGAAGGCCAGGTACCTTACACCATAAAAGGTGGTTTGAAATTTTGACTTGTCTACTTAAAGATCACCAAAATTTGATCACAAGGTCAATTACGTCCCCGGGTGGGATTGAACCACCAACCTTTCGGTTAACAGCCGAATGCGCTAACCGATTGCGCCACAGAGACAGCTTGCAAAAGCATGTACTGACAAAGGCTAAAAAGCATTCATCTAGAAAGTTTCCTAGAAAAAGGTTAAAAAGGCAATAATCTGGAGAGTTTTGCAAGATTTTTCTTCCATTGACCAACGAAGAAACACATTGGTACTTTCACATGATGAGTGAGTTCTTCAGGATCTCTGACACTTACATGAGCAGCAGAGTGGCGCAGCGGAAGCGTGCTGGGCCCATAACCCAGAGGTCGGTGGATCGAAACCATCCTTTGCTATGTGCACTTATTTTTTTGTTAATTAAATTCTTCCAAAACTGGAATTGATATTTTGACTCTTTTATTTTTACTTAAAGTACAATAACTTTTAACATTTTAATTTGTTTTAATAGTATATTGACAGCATTGTTTTCTTTCAGAAATCCACTTAATTTTCTTTACCCTATTACTGAAATGGTAATTGACAAAAACAAGCTACATTGTCACCAGAAGAGCAATGCAAAATGTACAATTGATATTTCAAAATCATCTTTCCAGCTTGAATTTCAATGATGCATTGGGGCAACGATTTTGTGAGAAACATCTTCACCCTTAAAGAAAGATTTTCTTAACTTCTTACCTGTGTGCTGATTAGATATCACCTGGTTTTCACATTAAACAGATTTCCACATGAGAAAGCAGCAAGGATGCAGTGAGGTTTATGTTTCCTGGTGTCAACCTGTATTATTTCAGTGGACATTGTAATGAGGATGCATCTTGCTGCCTTTCCAATGAAGCAAGTTTTAATCAGTAATAGGTGAAAAACCATTCCTACAAAGGTGTTAATCAGAGACTTGGCTTTGTGGACACTTTTCAGAGAGCAAATGTGTTAGCATAAAAATAAAGCCATAAAATGGAGAGCTGATTAATCACTCAATTGGATTTCTCTGCCTGCATATTTTTTTTTCTCTGCAACCCCAATGCTTAATTGTGCTTCCTGTTTTTTATAAAATGACTTAATCAAATCTGACTCTGATTGCATCAGAGAAGGCCAGGTACCTTACACCATAAAAGGTGGTTTGAAATTTTGACTTGTCTACTTAAAGATCACCAAAATTTGATCACAAGGTCAATTACGTCCCCGGGTGGGATTGAACCACCAACCTTTCGGTTAACAGCCGAATGCGCTAACCGATTGCGCCACAGAGACAGCTTGCAAAAGCATGTACTGACAAAGGCTAAAAAGCATTCATCTAGAAAGTTTCCTAGAAAAAGGTTAAAAAGGCAATAATCTGGAGAGTTTTGCAAGATTTTTCTTCCATTGACCAACGAAGAAACACATTGGTACTTTCACATGATGAGTGAGTTCTTCAGGATCTCTGACACTTACATGAGCAGCAGAGTGGCGCAGCGGAAGCGTGCTGGGCCCATAACCCAGAGGTCGGTGGATCGAAACCATCCTTTGCTATGTGCACTTATTTTTTTGTTAATTAAATTCTTCCAAAACTGGAATTGATATTTTGACTCTTTTATTTTTACTTAAAGTACAATAACTTTTAACATTTTAATTTGTTTTAATAGTATATTGACAGCATTGTTTTCTTTCAGAAATCCACTTAAATTTCTTTACCCTATTACTGAAATGGTAATTGACAAAAACAAGCTACATTGTCACCAGAAGAGCAATGCAAAATGTACAATTGATATTTCAAAATCATCTTTCCAGCTTGAATTTCAATGATGCATTGGGGCAACGATTTTGTGAGAAACATCTTCACCCTTAAAGAAAGATTTTCTTAACTTCTTACCTGTGTGCTGATTAGATATCACCTGGTTTTCACATTAAACAGATTCCCACGTGAGAAAGCAGCAAGGATGCAGTGAGGTTTATGTTTCCTGGTGTCAACCTGTATTATTTCAGTGGACATTGTAATGAGGATGCATCTTGCTGCCTTTCCAATGAAGCAAGTTTTAATCAGTAATAGGTGAAAAACCATTCCTACAAAGGTGTTAATCAGAGACTTGGCTTTGTGGACACTTTTCAGAGAGCAAATGTGTTAGCATAAAAATAAAGCCATAAAATGGAGAGCTGATTAATCACTCAATTGGATTTCTCTGCCTGCATTTTTTTTTTCTCTGCAACCCCAATGCTAAATTGTGCTTCCTGTTTTTTATAAAATGACTTAATCAAATCTGACTCTGATTGCATCAGAGAAGGCCAGGTACCTTACACCATAAAAGGTGGTTTGAAATTTTGACTTGTCTACTTAAAGATCACCAAAATTTGATCACAAGGTCAATTACGTCCCCGGGTGGGATTGAACCACCAACCTTTCGGTTAACAGCCGAATGCGCTAACCGATTGCGCCACAGAGACAGCTTGCAAAAGCATGTACTGACAAAGGCTAAAAAGCATTCATCTAGAAAGTTTCCTAGAAAAAGGTTAAAAAGGCAATAATCTGGAAAGTTTTGCAAGATTTTTCTTCCATTGACCAACGAAGAAACACATTGGTACTTTCACATGATGAGTGAGTTCTTCAGGATCTCTGACACTTACATGAGCAGCAGAGTGGCGCAGCGGAAGCGTGCTGGGCCCATAACCCAGAGGTCGGTGGATCGAAACCATCCTTTGCTATGTGCACTTATTTTTTTGTTAATTAAATTCTTCCAAAACTGGAATTGATATTTTGACTCTTTTATTTTTACTTAAAGTACAATAACTTTTAACATTTTAATTTGTTTTAATAGTATATTGACAGCATTGTTTTCTTTCAGAAATCCACTTAATTTTCTTTACCCTATTACTGAAATGGTAATTGACAAAAACAAGCTACATTGTCACCAGAAGAGCAATGCAAAATGTACAATTGATATTTCAAAATCATCTTTCCAGCTTGAATTTCAATGATGCATTGGGGCAACGATTTTGTGAGAAACATCTTCACCCTTAAAGAAAGATTTTCTTAACTTCTTACCTGTGTGCTGATTAGATATCACCTGGTTTTCACATTAAACAGATTTCCACATGAGAAAGCAGCAAGGATGCAGTGAGGTTTATGTTTCCTGGTGTCAACCTGTATTATTTCAGTGGACATTGTAATGAGGATGCATCTTGCTGCCTTTCCAATGAAGCAAGTTTTAATCAGTAATAGGTGAAAAACCATTCCTACAAAGGTGTTAATCAGAGACTTGGCTTTGTGGACACTTTTCAGAGAGCAAATGTGTTAGCATAAAAATAAAGCCATAAAATGGAGAGCTGATTAATCACTCAATTGGATTTCTCTGCCTGCATATTTTTTTTTCTCTGCAACCCCAATGCTTAATTGTGCTTCCTGTTTTTTATAAAATGACTTAATCAAATCTGACTCTGATTGCATCAGAGAAGGCCAGGTACCTTACACCATAAAAGGTGGTTTGAAATTTTGACTTGTCTACTTAAAGATCACCAAAATTTGATCACAAGGTCAATTACGTCCCCGGGTGGGATTGAACCACCAACCTTTCGGTTAACAGCCGAATGCGCTAACCGATTGCGCCACAGAGACAGCTTGCAAAAGCATGTACTGACAAAGGCTAAAAAGCATTCATCTAGAAAGTTTCCTAGAAAAAGGTTAAAAAGGCAATAATCTGGAGAGTTTTGCAAGATTTTTCTTCCATTGACCAACGAAGAAACACATTGGTACTTTCACATGATGAGTGAGTTCTTCAGGATCTCTGACACTTACATGAGCAGCAGAGTGGCGCAGCGGAAGCGTGCTGGGCCCATAACCCAGAGGTCGGTGGATCGAAACCATCCTTTGTTATGTGCACTTATTTTTTTGTTAATTAAATTCTTCCAAAACTGGAATTGATATTTTGACTCTTTTATTTTTACTTAAAGTACAATAACTTTTAACATTTTAATTTGTTTTAATAGTATATTGACAGCATTGTTTTCTTTCAGAAATCCACTTAATTTTCTTTACCCTATTACTGAAATGGTAATTGACAAAAACAAGCTACATTGTCACCAGAAGAGCAATGCAAAATGTACAATTGATATTTCAAAATCATCTTTCCAGCTTGAATTTCAATGATGCATTGGGGCAACGATTTTGTGAGAAACATCTTCACCCTTAAAGAAAGATTTTCTTAACTTCTTACCTGTGTGCTGATTAGATATCACCTGGTTTTCACATAAAACAGATTCCCACTTGAGAAAGCAGCAAGGATGCAGTGAGGTTTATGTTTCCTGGTGTCAACCTGCATTATTTCAGTGGACATTGTAATGAGGATGCATCTTGCTGCCTTTCCAATGAAGCAAGTTTTAATCAGTAATAGGTGAAAAACCATTCCTACAAAGGTGTTAATCAGAGACTTGGCTTTGTGGACACTTTTCAGAGAGCAAATGTGTTAGCATAAAAATAAAGCCATAAAATGGAGAGCTGATTAATCACTCAATTGGATTTCTCTGCCTGCATATTTTTTTTTCTCTGCAACCCCAATGCTAAATTGTGCTTCCTGTTTTTTATAAAATGACTTAATCAAATCTGACTCTGATTGCATCAGAGAAGGCCAGGTACCTTACACCATAAAAGGTGGTTTGAAATTTTGACTTGTCTACTTAAAGATCACCAAAATTTGATCACAAGGTCAATTACGTCCCCGGGTGGGATTGAACCACCAACCTTTCGGTTAACAGCCGAATGCGCTAACCGATTCCGCCACAGAGACAGCTTGCAAAAGCATGTACTGACAAAGGCTAAAAAGCATTCATCTAGAAAGTTTCCTAGAAAAAGGTTAAAAAGGCAATAATCTGGAGAGTTTTGCAAGATTTTTCTTCCATTGACCAACGAAGAAACACATTGGTACTTTCACATGATGAGTGAGTTCTTCAGGATCTCTGACACTTACATGAGCAGCAGAGTGGCGCAGCGGAAGCGTGCTGGGCCCATAACCCAGAGGTCGGTGGATCGAAACCATCCTTTGCTATGTGCACTTATTTTTTTGTTAATTAAATTCTTCCAAAACTGGAATTGATATTTTGACTCTTTTATTTTTACTTAAAGTACAATAACTTTTAACATTTTAATTTGTTTTAATAGTATATTGACAGCATTGTTTTCTTTCAGAAATCCACTTAATTTTCTTTACCCTATTACTGAAATGGTAATTGACAAAAACAAGCTACATTGTCACCAGAAGAGCAATGCAAAATGTACAATTGATATTTCAAAATCATCTTTCCAGCTTGAATTTCAATGATGCATTGGGGCAACGATTTTGTGAGAAACATCTTCACCCTTAAAGAAAGATTTTCTTAACTTCTTACCTGTGTGCTGATTAGATATCACCTGGTTTTCACATAAAACAGATTCCCACTTGAGAAAGCAGCAAGGATGCAGTGAGGTTTATGTTTCCTGGTGTCAACCTGCATTATTTCAGTGGACATTGTAATGAGGATGCATCTTGCTGCCTTTCCAATGAAGCAAGTTTTAATCAGTAATAGGTGAAAAACCATTCCTACAAAGGTGTTAATCAGAGACTTGGCTTTGTGGACACTTTTCAGAGAGCAAATGTGTTAGCATAAAAATAAAGCCATAAAATGGAGAGCTGATTAATCACTCAATTGGATTTCTCTGCCTGCATATTTTTTTTTCTCTGCAACCCCAATGCTAAATTGTGCTTCCTGTTTTTTATAAAATGACTTAATCAAATCTGACTCTGATTGCATCAGAGAAGGCCAGGTACCTTACACCATAAAAGGTGGTTTGAAATTTTGACTTGTCTACTTAAAGATCACCAAAATTTGATCACAAGGTCAATTACGTCCCCGGGTGGGATTGAACCACCAACCTTTCGGTTAACAGCCGAATGCGCTAACCGATTCCGCCACAGAGACAGCTTGCAAAAGCATGTACTGACAAAGGCTAAAAAGCATTCATCTAGAAAGTTTCCTAGAAAAAGGTTAAAAAGGCAATAATCTGGAGAGTTTTGCAAGATTTTTCTTCCATTGACCAACGAAGAAACACATTGGTACTTTCACATGATGAGTGAGTTCTTCAGGATCTCTGACACTTACATGAGCAGCAGAGTGGCGCAGCGGAAGCGTGCTGGGCCCATAACCCAGAGGTCGGTGGATCGAAACCATCCTTTGCTATGTGCACTTATTTTTTTGTTAATTAAATTCTTCCAAAACTGGAATTGATATTTTGACTCTTTTATTTTTACTTAAAGTACAATAACTTTTAACATTTTAATTTGTTTTAATAGTATATTGACAGCATTGTTTTCTTTCAGAAATCCACTTAATTTTCTTTACCCTATTACTGAAATGGTAATTGACAAAAACAAGCTACATTGTCACCAGAAGAGCAATGCAAAATGTACAATTGATATTTCAAAATCATCTTTCCAGCTTGAATTTCAATGATGCATTGGGGCAACGATTTTGTGAGAAACATCTTCACCCTTAAAGAAAGATTTTCTTAACTTCTTACCTGTGTGCTGATTAGATATCACCTGGTTTTCACATTAAACAGATTCCCACATGAGAAAGCAGCAAGGATGCAGTGAGGTTTATGTTTCCTGGTGTCAACCTGTATTATTTCAGTGGACATTGTAATGAGGATGCATCTTGCTGCCTTTCCAATGAAGCAAGTTTTAATCAGTAATAGGTGAAAAACCATTCCTACAAAGGTGTTAATCAGAGACTTGGCTTTGTGGACACTTTTCAGAGAGCAAATGTGTTAGCATAAAAATAAAGCCATAAAATGGAGAGCTGATTAATCACTCAATTGGATTTCTCTGCCTGCATATTTTTTTTTCTCTGCAACCCCAATGCTAAATTGTGCTTCCTGTTTTTTATAAAATGACTTAATCAAATCTGACTCTGATTGCATCAGAGAAGGCCAGGTACCTTACACCATAAAAGGTGGTTTGAAATTTTGACTTGTCTACTTAAAGATCAGCAAAATTTGATCACAAGGTCAATTACGTCCCCGGGTGGGATTGAACCACCAACCTTTCGGTTAACAGCCGAATGCGCTAACCGATTGCGCCACAGAGACAGCTTGCAAAAGCATGTACTGACAAAGGCTAAAAAGCATTCATCTAGAAAGTTTCCTAGAAAAAGGTTAAAAAGGCAATAATCTGGAGAGTTTTGCAAGATTTTTCTTCCATTGACCAACGAAGAAACACATTGGTACTTTCACATGATGAGTGAGTTCTTCAGGATCTCTGACACTTACATGAGCAGCAGAGTGGCGCAGCGGAAGCGTGCTGGGCCCATAACCCAGAGGTCGGTGGATCGAAACCATCCTTTGCTATGTGCACTTATTTTTTTGTTAATTAAATTCTTCCAAAACTGGAATTGATATTTTGACTCTTTTATTTTTACTTAAAGTACAATAACTTTTAACATTTTAATTTGTTTTAATAGTATATTGACAGCATTGTTTTCTTTCAGAAATCCACTTAATTTTCTTTACCCTATTACTGAAATGGTAATTGACAAAAACAAGCTACATTGTCACCAGAAGAGCAATGCAAAATGTACAATTGATATTTCAAAATCATCTTTCCAGCTTGAATTTCAATGATGCATTGGGGCAACGATTTTGTGAGAAACATCTTCACCCTTAAAGAAAGATTTTCTTAACTTCTTACCTGTGTGCTGATTAGATATCACCTGGTTTTCACATTAAACAGATTCCCACTTGAGAAAGCAGCAAGGATGCAGTGAGGTTTATGTTTCCTGGTGTCAACCTGTATTATTTCAGTGGACATTGTAATGAGGATGCATCTTGCTGCCTTTCCAATGAAGCAAGTTTTAATCAGTAATAGGTGAAAAACCATTCCTACAAAGGTGTTAATCAGAGACTTGGCTTTGTGGACACTTTTCAGAGAGCAAATGTGTTAGCATAAAAATAAAGCCATAAAATGGAGAGCTGATTAATCACTCAATTGGATTTCTCTGCCTGCATATTTTTTTTTCTCTGCAACCCCAATGCTAAATTGTGCTTCCTGTTTTTTATAAAATGACTTAATCAAATCTGACTCTGATTGCATCAGAGAAGGCCAGGTACCTTACACCATAAAAGGTGGTTTGAAATTTTGACTTGTCTACTTAAAGATCACCAAAATTTGATCACAAGGTCAATTACGTCCCCAGGTGGGATTGAACCACCAACCTTTCGGTTAACTGCCGAATGCGCTAACCGATTGCGCCACAGAGACAGCTTGCAAAAGCATGTACTGACAAAGGCTAAAAAGCATTCATCTAGAAAGTTTCCTAGAAAAAGGTTAAAAAGGCAATAATCTGGAGAGTTTTGCAAGATTTTTCTTCCATTGACCAACGAAGAAACACATTGGTACTTTCACATGATGAGTGAGTTCTTCAGGATCTCTGACACTAACATGAGCAGCAGAGTGGCGCAGCGGAAGCGTGCTGGGCCCATAACCCAGAGGTCGGTGGATTTAAACCATCCTTTGCTATGTGCACTTATTTTTTTGTTAATTAAATTCTTCCAAAACTGGAATTGATATTTTGACTCTTTTATTTTTACTTAAAGTACAATAACTTTTAACATTTTAATTTGTTTTAATAGTATATTGACAGCATTGTTTTCTTTCAGAAATCCACTTAATTTTCTTTACCCTATTACTGAAATGGTAATTGACAAAAACAAGCTACATTGTCACCAGAAGAGCAATGCAAAATGTACAATTGATATTTCAAAATCATCTTTCCAGCTTGAATTTCAATGATGCATTGGGGCAACGATTTTGTGAGAAACATCTTCACCCTTAAAGAAAGATTTTCTTAACTTCTTACCTGTGTGCTGATTAGATATCACCTGGTTTTCACATTAAACAGATTCCCACATGAGAAAGCAGCAAGGATGCAGTGAGGTTTATGTTTCCTGGTGTCAACCTGCATTATTTCAGTGGACATTGTAATGAGGATGCATCTTGCTGCCTTTCCAATGAAGCAAGTTTTAATCAGTAATAGGTGAAAAACCATTCCTACAAAGGTGTTAATCAGAGACTTGGCTTTGTGGACACTTTTCAGAGAGCAAATGTGTTAGCATAAAAATAAAGCCATGAAATGGAGAGCTGATTAATCACTCAATTGGATTTCTCTGCCTGCATATTTTTTTTTCTCTGCAACCCCAATGCTAAATTGTGCTTCCTGTTTTTTATAAAATGACTTAATCAAATCTGACTCTGATTGCATCAGAGAAGGCCAGGTACCTTACACCATAAAAGGTGGTTTGAAATTTTGACTTGTCTACTTAAAGATCACCAAAATTTGATCACAAGGTCAATTACGTCCCCGGGTGGGATTGAACCACCAACCTTTCGGTTAACAGCCGAATGCACTAACCGATTGCGCCACAAAGACAGCTTGCAAAAGCATGTACTGACAAAGGCTAAAAAGCATTCGTCTAGAAAGTTTCCTAGAAAAAGGTTAAAAAGGCAATAATCTGGAGAGTTTTGCAAGATTTTTCTTCCATTGACCAACGAAGAAACACATTGGTACTTTCACATGATGAGTGAGTTCTTCAGGATCTCTGACACTTACATGAGCAGCAGAGTGGCGCAGCGGAAGCGTGCTGGGCCCATAACCCAGAGGTCGGTGGATCGAAACCATCCTTTGCTATGTGCACTTATTTTTTTGTTAATTAAATTCTTCCAAAACTGGAATTGATATTTTGACTCTTTTATTTTTACTTAAAGTACAATAACTTTTAACATTTTAATTTGTTTTAATAGTATATTGACAGCATTGTTTTCTTTCAGAAATCCACTTAATTTTCTTTACCCTATTACTGAAATGGTAATTGACAAAAACAAACTACATTGTCACCAGAAGAGCAATGCAAAATGTACAATTGATATTTCAAAATCATCTTTCCAGCTTGAATTTCAATGATGCATTGGGGCAACGATTTTGTGAGAAACATCTTCACCCTTAAAGAAAGATTTTCTTAACTTCTTACCTGTGTGCTGATTAGATATCACCTGGTTTTCACATTAAACAGATTCCCACTTGAGAAAGCAGCAAGGATGCAGTGAGGTTTATGTTTCCTGGTGTCAACCTGTATTATTTCAGTGGACATTGTAATGAGGATGCATCTTGCTGCCTTTCCAATGAAGCAAGTTTTAATCAGTAATAGGTGAAAAACCATTCCTACAAAGGTGTTAATCAGAGACTTGGCTTTGTGGACACTTTTCAGAGAGCAAATGTGTTAGCATAAAAATAAAGCCATAAAATGGAGAGCTGATTAATCACTCAATTGGATTTCTCTGCCTGCATATTTTTTTTTCTCTGCAACCCCAATGCTAAATTGTGCTTCCTGTTTTTTATAAAATGACTTAATCAAATCTGACTCTGATTGCATCAGAGAAGGCCAGGTACCTTACACCATAAAAGGTGGTTTGAAATTTTGACTTGTCTACTTAAAGATCACCAAAATTTGATCACAAGGTCAATTACGTCCCCGGGTGGGATTGAACCACCAACCTTTCGGTTAACAGACGAATGCGCTAACCGATTGCGCCACAGAGACAGCTTGCAAAAGCATGTACTGACAAAGGCTAAAAAGCATTCATCTAGAAAGTTTCCTAGAAAAAGGTTAAAAAGGCAATAATCTGGAGAGTTTTGCAAGATTTTTCTTCCATTGACCAACGAAGAAACACATTGGTACTTTCACATGATGAGTGAGTTCTTCAGGATCTCTGACACTTACATGAGCAGCAGAGTGGCGCAGCGGAAGCGTGCTGGGCCCATAACCCAGAGGTCGGTGGATCGAAACCATCCTTTGCTATGTGCACTTATTTTTTTGTTAATTAAATTCTTCCAAAACTGGAATTGATATTTTGACTCTTTTATTTTTACTTAAAGTACAATAACTTTTAACATTTTAATTTGTTTTAATAGTATATTGACAGCATTGTTTT
Source organism: Pseudophryne corroboree (assembly GCF_028390025.1). Classification (NCBI taxonomy): domain Eukaryota; kingdom Metazoa; phylum Chordata; class Amphibia; order Anura; family Myobatrachidae; genus Pseudophryne; species Pseudophryne corroboree. The sequence goes on from NC_086447.1 coordinate 19,714,257, forward strand.
CTTTCAGAAATCCACTTAATTTTCTTTACCCTATTACTGAAATGGTAATTGACAAAAACAAGCTACATTGTCACCAGAAGAGCAATGCAAAATGTACAATTGATATTTCAAAATCATCTTTCCAGCTTGAATTTCAATGATGCATTGGGGCAACGATTTTGTGAGAAACATCTTCACCCTTAAAGAAAGATTTTCTTAACTTCTTACCTGTGTGCTGATTAGATATCACCTGGTTTTCACATTAAACAGATTCCCACATGAGAAAGCAGCAAGGATGCAGTGAGGTTTATGTTTCCTGGTGTCAACCTGTATTATTTCAGTGGACATTGTAATGAGGATGCATCTTGCTGCCTTTCCAATGAAGCAAGTTTTAATCAGTAATAGGTGAAAAACCATTCCTACAAAGGTGTTAATCAGAGACTTGGCTTTGTGGACACTTTTCAGAGAGCAAATGTGTTAGCATAAAAATAAAGCCATAAAATGGAGAGCTGATTAATCACTCAATTGGATTTCTCTGCCTGCATATTTTTTTTTCTCTGCAACCCTAATGCTAAATTGTGCTTCCTGTTTTTTATAAAATGACTTAATCAAATCTGACTCTGATTGCATCAGAGAAGGCCAGGTACCTTACACCATAAAAGGTGGTTTGAAATTTTGACTTGTCTACTTAAAGATCAGCAAAATTTGATCACAAGGTCAATTACGTCCCCGGGTGGGATTGAACCACCAACCTTTCGGTTAACAGCCGAATGCGCTAACCGATTGCGCCACAGAGACAGCTTGCAAAAGCATGTACTGACAAAGGCTAAAAAGCATTCATCTAGAAAGTTTCCTAGAAAAAGGTTAAAAAGGCAATAATCTGGAGAGTTTTGCAAGATTTTTCTTCCATTGACCAACGAAGAAACACATTGGTACTTTCACATGATGAGTGAGTTCTTCAGGATCTCTGACACTTACATGAGCAGCAGAGTGGCGCAGCGGAAGCGTGCTGGGCCCATAACCCAGAGGTCGGTGGATCGAAACCATCCTTTGCTATGTGCACTTATTTTTTTGTTAATTAAATTCTTCCAAAACTGGAATTGATATTTTGACTCTTTTATTTTTACTTAAAGTACAATAACTTTTAACATTTTAATTTGTTTTAATAGTATATTGACAGCATTGTTTTCTTTCAGAAATCCACTTAATTTTCTTTACCCTATTACTGAAATGGTAATTGACAAAAACAAGCTACATTGTCACCAGAAGAGCAATGCAAAATGTACAATTGATATTTCAAAATCATCTTTCCAGCTTGAATTTCAATGATGCATTGGGGCAACGATTTTGTGAGAAACATCTTCACCCTTAAAGAAAGATTTTCTTAACTTCTTACCTGTGTGCTGATTAGATATCACCTGGTTTTCACATTAAACAGATTCCCACATGAGAAAGCAGCAAGGATGCAGTGAGGTTTATGTTTCCTGGTGTCAACCTGTATTATTTCAGTGGACATTGTAATGAGGATGCATCTTGCTGCCTTTCCAATGAAGCAAGTTTTAATCAGTAATAGGTGAAAAACCATTCCTACAAAGGTGTTAATCAGAGACTTGGCTTTGTGGACACTTTTCAGAGAGCAAATGTGTTAGCATAAAAATAAAGCCATAAAATGGAGAGCTGATTAATCACTCAATTGGATTTCTCTGCCTGCATATTTTTTTTTCTCTGCAACCCTAATGCTAAATTGTGCTTCCTGTTTTTTATAAAATGACTTAATCAAATCTGACTCTGATTGCATCAGAGAAGGCCAGGTACCTTACACCATAAAAGGTGGTTTGAAATTTTGACTTGTCTACTTAAAGATCAGCAAAATTTGATCACAAGGTCAATTACGTCCCCGGGTGGGATTGAACCACCAACCTTTCGGTTAACAGCCGAATGCGCTAACCGATTGCGCCACAGAGACAGCTTGCAAAAGCATGTACTGACAAAGGCTAAAAAGCATTCATCTAGAAAGTTTCCTAGAAAAAGGTTAAAAAGGCAATAATCTGGAGAGTTTTGCAAGATTTTTCTTCCATTGACCAACGAAGAAACACATTGGTACTTTCACATGATGAGTGAGTTCTTCAGGATCTCTGACACTTACATGAGCAGCAGAGTGGCGCAGCGGAAGCGTGCTGGGCCCATAACCCCGAGGTCGGTGGATCGAAACCATCCTTTGCTATGTGCACTTATTTTTTTGTTAATTAAATTCTTCCAAAACTGGAATTGATATTTTGACTCTTTTATTTTTACTTAAAGTACAATAACTTTTAACATTTTAATTTGTTTTAATAGTATATTGACAGCATTGTTTTCTTTCAGAAATCCACTTAATTTTCTTTACCCTATTACTGAAATGGTAATTGACAAAAACAAGCTACATTGTCACCAGAAGAGCAATGCAAAATGTACAATTGATATTTCAAAATCATCTTTCCAGCTTGAATTTCAATGATGCATTGGGGCAACGATTTTGTGAGAAACATCTTCACCCTTAAAGAAAGATTTTCTTAACTTCTTACCTGTGTGCTGATTAGATATCACCTGGTTTTCACATTAAACAGATTCCCACGTGAGAAAGCAGCAAGGATGCAGTGAGGTTTATGTTTCCTGGTGTCAACCTGTATTATTTCAGTGGACATTGTAATGAGGATGCATCTTGCTGCCTTTCCAATGAAGCAAGTTTTAATCAGTAATAGGTGAAAAACCATTCCTACAAAGGTGTTAATCAGAGACTTGGCTTTGTGGACACTTTTCAGAGAGCAAATGTGTTAGCATAAAAATAAAGCCATAAAATGGAGAGCTGATTAATCACTCAATTGGATTTCTCTGCCTGCATATTTTTTTTTCTCTGCAACCCCAATGCTAAATTGTGCTTCCTGTTTTTTATAAAATGACTTAATCAAATCTGACTCTGATTGCATCAGAGAAGGCCAGGTACCTTACACCATAAAAGGTGGTTTGAAATTTTGACTTGTCTACTTAAAGATCACCAAAATTTGATCACAAGGTCAATTACGTCCCCGGGTGGGATTGAACCACCAACCTTTCGGTTAACAGCCGAATGCGCTAACCGATTGCGCCACAGAGACAGCTTGCAAAAGCATGTACTGACAAAGGCTAAAAAGCATTCATCTAGAAAGTTTCCTAGAAAAAGGTTAAAAAGGCAATAATCTGGAGAGTTTTGCAAGATTTTTCTTCCATTGACCAACGAAGAAACACATTGGTACTTTCACATGATGAGTGAGTTCTTCAGGATCTCTGACACTTACATGAGCAGCAGAGTGGCGCAGCGCAAGCGTGCTGGGCCCATAACCCAGAGGTCGGTGGATCGAAACCATCCTTTGCTATGTGCACTTATTTTTTTGTTAATTAAATTCTTCCAAAACTGGAATTGATATTTTGACTCTTTTATTTTTACTTAAAGTACAATAACTTTTAACATTTTAATTTGTTTTAATAGTATATTGACAGCATTGTTTTCTTTCAGAAATCCACTTAATTTTCTTTACCCTATTACTGAAATGGTAATTGACAAAAACAAGCTACATTGTCACCAGAAGAGCAATGCAAAATGTACAATTGATATTTCAAAATCATCTTTCCAGCTTGAATTTCAATGATGCATTGGGGCAACGATTTTGTGAGAAACATCTTCACCCTTAAAGAAAGATTTTCTTAACTTCTTACCTGTGTGCTGATTAGATATCACCTGGTTTTCACATTAAACAGATTCCCACTTGAGAAAGCAGCAAGGATGCAGTGAAGTTTATGTTTCCTGGTGTCAACCTGTATTATTTCAGTGGACATTGTAATGAGGATGCATCTTGCTGCCTTTCCAATGAAGCAAGTTTTAATCAGTAATAGGTGAAAAACCATTCCTACAAAGGTGTTAATCAGAGACTTGGCTTTGTGGACACTTTTCAGAGAGCAAATGTGTTAGCATAAAAATAAATCCATAAAATGGAGAGCTGATTAATCACTCAATTGGATTTCTCTGCCTGCATATTTTTTTTTCTCTGCAACCCCAATGCTAAATTGTGCTTCCTGTTTTTTATAAAATGACTTAATCAAATCTGACTCTGATTGCATCAGAGAAGGCCAGGTACCTTACACCATAAAAGGTGGTTTAAAATTTTGACTTGTCTACTTAAAGATCACCAAAATTTGATCACAAGGTCAATTACGTCCCCGGGTGGGATTGAACCACCAACCTTTCGGTTAACAGCCGAATGCGCTAACCGATTGCGCCACAGAGACAGCTTGCAAAAGCATGTACTGACAAAGGCTAAAAAGCATTCATCTAGAAAGTTTCCTAGAAAAAGGTTAAAAAGGCAATAATCTGGAGAGTTTTGCAAGATTTTTCTTCCATTGACCAACGAAGAAACACATTGGTACTTTCACATGATGAGTGAGTTCTTCAGGATCTCTGACACTAACATGAGCAGCAGAGTGGCGCAGCGGAAGCGTGCTGGGCCCATAACCCAGAGGTCGGTGGATCGAAACCATCCTTTGCTATGTGCACTTATTTTTTTGTTAATTAAATTCTTCCAAAACTGGAATTGATATTTTGACTCTTTTATTTTTACTTAAAGTACAATAACTTTTAACATTTTAATTTGTTTTAATAGTATATTGAAAGCATTGTTTTCTTTCAGAAATCCACTTAATTTTCTTTACCCTATTACTGAAATGGTAATTGACAAAAACAAGCTACATTGTCACCAGAAGAGCAATGCAAAATGTACAATTGATATTTCAAAATCATCTTTCCAGCTTGAATTTCAATGATGCATTGGGGCAACGATTTTGTGAGAAACATCTTCACCCTTAAAGAAAGATTTTCTTAACTTCTTACCTGTGTGCTGATTAGATATCACCTGGTTTTCACATTAAACAGATTCCCACATGAGAAAGCAGCAAGGATGCAGTGAGGTTTATGTTTCCTGGTGTCAACCTGTATTATTTCAGTGGACATTGTAATGAGGATGCATCTTGCTGCCTTTCCAATGAAGCAAGTTTTAATCAGTAATAGGTGAAAAACCATTCCTACAAAGGTGTTAATCAGAGACTTGGCTTTGTGGACACTTTTCAGAGAGCAAATGTGTTAGCATAAAAATAAAGCCATAAAATGGAGAGCTGATTAATCACTCAATTGGATTTCTCTGCCTGCATATTTTTTTTTCTCTGCAACCCCAATGCTAAATTGTGCTTCCTGTTTTTTATAAAATGACTTAATCAAATCTGACTCTGATTGCATCAGAGAAGGCCAGGTACCTTACACCATAAAAGGTGGTTTGAAATTTTGACTTGTCTACTTAAAGATCAGCAAAATTTGATCACAAGGTCAATTACGTCCCCGGGTGGGATTGAACCACCAACCTTTCGATTAACAGCCGAATGCGCTAACCGATTGCGCCACAGAGACAGCTTGCAAAAGCATGTACTGACAAAGGCTAAAAAGCATTCATCTAGAAAGTTTCCTAGAAAAAGGTTAAAAAGGCAATAATCTGGAGAGTTTTGCAAGATTTTTCTTCCATTGACCAACGAAGAAACACATTGGTACTTTCACATGATGAGTGAGTTCTTCAGGATCTCTGACACTTACATGAGCAGCAGAGTGGCGCAGCGGAAGCGTGCTGGGCCCATAACCCAGAGGTCGGTGGATCGAAACCATCCTTTGCTATGTGCACTTATTTTTTTGTTAATTAAATTCTTCCAAAACTGGAATTGATATTTTGACTCTTTTATTTTTACTTAAAGTACAATAACTTTTAACATTTTAATTTGTTTTAATAGTATATTGACAGCATTGTTTTCTTTCAGAAATCCACTTAATTTTCTTTACCCTATTACTGAAATGGTAATTGACAAAAACAAGCTACATTGTCACCAGAAGAGCAATGCAAAATGTACAATTGATATTTCAAAATCATCTTTTCAGCTTGAATTTCAATGATGCATTGGGGCAACGATTTTGTGAGAAACATCTTCACCCTTAAAGAAAGATTTTCTTAACTTCTTACCTGTGTGCTGATTAGATATCACCTGGTTTTCACATTAAACAGATTCCCACTTGAGAAAGCAGCAAGGATGCAGTGAGGTTTATGTTTCCTGGTGTCAACCTGTATTATTTCAGTGGACATTGTAATGAGGATGCATCTTGCTGCCTTTCCAATGAAGCAAGTTTTAATCAGTAATAGGTGAAAAACCATTCCTACAAAGGTGTTAATCAGAGACTTGGCTTTGTGGACACTTTTCAGAGAGCAAATGTGTTAGCATAAAAATAAAGCCATAAAATGGAGAGCTGATTAATCACTCAATTGGATTTCTCTGCCTGCATATTTTTTTTTCTCTGCAACCCCAATGCTAAATTGTGCTTCCTGTTTTTTATAAAATGACTTAATCAAATCTGACTCTGATTGCATCAGAGAAGGCCAGGTACCTTATACCATAAAAGGTGGTTTGAAATTTTGACTTGTCTACTTAAAGATCACCAAAATTTGATCTCAAGGTCAATTACGTCCCCGGGTGGGATTGAACCACCAACCTTTCAGTTAACAGCCGAATGCGCTAACCGATTGCGCCACAGAGACAGCTTGCAAAAGCATGTACTGACAAAGGCTAAAAAGCATTCATCTAGAAAGTTTCCTAGAAAAAGGTTAAAAAGGCAATAATCTGGAGAGTTTTGCAAGATTTTTCTTCCATTGACCAACGAAGAAACACATTGGTACTTTCACATGATGAGTGAGTTCTTCAGGATCTCTGACACTTACATGAGCAGCAGAGTGGCGCAGCGGAAGCGTGCTGGGCCCATAACCCAGAGGTCGGTGGATCGAAACCATCCTTTGCTATGTGCACTTATTTTTTTGTTAATTAAATTCTTCCAAAACTGGAATTGATATTTTGACTCTTTTATTTTTACTTAAAGTACAATAACTTTTAACATTTTAATTTGTTTTAATAGTATATTGACAGCATTGTTTTCTTTCAGAAATCCACTTAATTTTCTTTACCCTATTACTGAAATGGTAATTGACAAAAACAAGCTACATTGTCACCAGAAGAGCAATGCAAAATGTACAATTGATATTTCAAAATCATCTTTCCAGCTTGAATTTCAATGATGCATTGGGGCAACGATTTTGTGAGAAACATCTTCACCTTTAAAGAAAGATTTTCTTAACTTCTTACCTGTGTGCTGATTAGATATCACCTGGTTTTCACATTAAACAGATTCCCACTTGAGAAAGCAGCAAGGATGCAGTGAGGTTTATGTTTCCTGGTGTCAACCTGTATTATTTCAGTGGACATTGTAATGAGGATGCATCTTGCTGCCTTTCCAATGAAGCAAGTTTTAATCAGTAATAGGTGAAAAACCATTCCTACAAAGGTGTTAATCAGAGACTTGGCTTTGTGGACACTTTTCAGAGAGCAAATGTGTTAGCATAAAAATAAAGCCATAAAATGGAGAGCTGATTAATCACTCAATTGGATTTCTCTGCCTGCATAATTTTTTTTCTCTGCAACCCCAATGCTAAATTGTGCTTCCTGTTTTTTATAAAATGACTTAATCAAATCTGACTCTGATTGCATCAGAGAAGGCCAGGTACCCTACACTATAAGAGGTGGTTTAAAATTTTGACTTGTCTACTTAAAGATCAGCAAAATTTGATCACAAGGTCAATTACGTCCCTGGGTGGTATTGAACCACCAGCCTTTCGGTTAACAGCCGCATGCGCTAACCGATTGCACCACAGAGACAACTTGCAAAAGCATGTACTAACAAAGGCTAAAAAGCATTCATCTAGAAAGTTTCCTAGAAAAAGGTTAAAAAGGCAATACTCTGGAGAGTTTTGCAAGATTTTTCTTACATTGACCAACGAAGAAACACATTGGTACTTTCACATGATGAGTGAGTACTTCAGGATCTCTGACACTTACATGAGCAGCAGAGTGGTGCAGCGGAAGCGTGCTGGGCCCATAACCCAGAGGTCGGTGGATCGAAACCATCCTTTGCTATGTGCACTTATTTTTTTGTTAATTAAATTCTTCCAAAACTGGAATTGATGTTTTGACTCTTTTATTTTTACTTAAAGTACAATAACTTTTAACATTTTAATTTGTTTTAATAGTATATTGACAGCATTGTTTTCTTTCAGAAATCCACTTAATTTTCTTTACCCTATTACTGAAATGGTAATTGACAAAAACAAGCTACATTGTCACCAGAAGAGCAATGCAAAATGTACAATTGATATTTCAAAATCATCTTTCCAGCTTGAATTTCAATGATGCATTGGGGCAACGATTTTGTGAGAAACATCTTCACCCTTAAAGAAAGATTTTCTTAACTTCTTACCTGTGTGCTGATTAGATATCACCTGGTTTTCACATTAAACAGATTCCCACATGAGAAAGCAGCAAGGATGCAGTGAGGTTTATGTTTCCTGGTGTCAACCTGTATTATTTCAGTGTACATTGTAATGAGGATGCATCTTGCTGCCTTTCCAATGAAGCAAGTTTTAATCAGTAATAGGTGAAAAACCATTCCTACAAAGGTGTTAATCAGAGACTTGGCTTTGTGGACACTTTTCAGAGAGCAAATGTGTTAGCATAAAAATAAAGCCATAAAATGGAGAGCTGATTAATCACTCAATTGGATTTCTCTGCCTGCATATTTTTTTTTCTCTGCAACCCCAATGCTAAATTGTGCTTCCTGTTTTTTATAAAATGACTTAATCAAATCTGACTCTGATTGCATCAGAGAAGGCCAGGTACCTTACACCATAAAAGGTGGTTTGAAATTTTGACTTGTCTACTTAAAGATCAGCAAAATTTGATCACAAGGTCAATTACGTCCCCGGGTGGGATTGAACCACCAACCTTTCGGTTAACAGCCGAATGCGCTAACCGATTGCGCCACAGAGACAGCTTGCAAAAGCATGTACTGACAAAGGCTAAAAAGCATTCATCTAGAAAGTTTCCTAGAAAAAGGTTAAAAAGGCAATAATCTGGAGAGTTTTGCAAGATTTTTCTTCCATTGACCAACGAAGAAACACATTGGTACTTTCACATGATGAGTGAGTTCTTCAGGATCTCTGACACTTACATGAGCAGCAGAGTGGCGCAGCGGAAGCGTGCTGGGCCCACAACCCAGAGGTCGGTGGATCGAAACCATCCTTTGCTATGTGCACTTATTTTTTTGTTAATTAAATTCTTCCAAAACTGGAATTGATATTTTGACTCTTTTATTTTTACTTAAAGTACAATAACTTTTAACATTTTAATTTGTTTTAATAGTATATTGACAGCATTGTTTTCTTTCAGAAATCCACTTAATTTTCTTTACCCTATTACTGAAATGGTAATTGACAAAAACAAGCTACATTGTCACCAGAAGAGCAATGCAAAATGTACAATTGATATTTCAAAATCATCTTTCCAGCTTGAATTTCAATGATGCATTGGGGCAACGATTTTGTGAGAAACATCTTCACCCTTAAAGAAAGATTTTCTTAACTTCTTACCTGTGTGCTGATTAGATATCACCTGGTTTTCACATTAAACAGATTCCCACTTGAGAAAGCAGCAAGGATGCAGTGAGGTTTATGTTTCCTGGTGTCAACCTGTATTATTTCAGTGGACATTGTAATGAGGATGCATCTTGCTGCCTTTCCAATGAAGCAAGTTTTAATCAGTAATAGGTGAAAAACCATTCCTACAAAGGTGTTAATCAGAGACTTGGCTTTGTGGACACTTTTCAGAGAGCAAATGTGTTAGCATAAAAATAAAGCCATAAAATGGAGAGCTGATTAATCACTCAATTGGATTTCTCTGCCTGCATATTTTTTTTTCTCTGCAACCCCAATGCTAAATTGTGCTTCCTGTTTTTTATAAAATGACTTAATCAAATCTGACTCTGATTGCATCAGAGAAGGCCAGGTACCTTACACCATAAAAGGTGGTTTGAAATTTTGACTTGTCTACTTAAAGATCACCAAAATTTGATCACAAGGTCAATTACGTCCCCGGGTGGGATTGAACCACCAACCTTTCGGTTAACAGCCGAATGCGCTAACCGATTGCGCCACAGAGACAGCTTGCAAAAGCATGTACTGACAAAGGCTAAAAAGCATTCATCTAGAAAGTTTCCTAGAAAAAGGTTAAAAAGGCAATAATCTGGAGAGTTTTGCAAGATTTTTCTTCCATTGACCAACGAAGAAACACATTGGTACTTTCACATGATGAGTGAGTTCTTCAGGATCTCTGACACTTACATGAGCAGCAGAGTGGCGCAGCGGAAGCGTGCTGGGCCCATAACCCAGAGGTCGGTGGATCGAAACCATCCTTTGCTATGTGCACTTATTTTTTTGTTAATTAAATTCTTCCAAAACTGGAATTGATATTTTGACTCTTTTATTTTTACTTAAAGAACAATAACTTTTAACATTTTAATTTGTTTTAATAGTATATTGACAGCATTGCTTTCTTTCAGAAATCCACTTAATTTTCTTTACCCTATTACTGAAATGGTAATTGACAAAAACAAGCTACATTGTCACCAGAAGAGCAATGCAAAATGTACAATTGATATTTCAAAATCATCTTTCCAGCTTGAATTTCAATGATGCATTGGGGCAACGATTTTGTGAGAAACATCTTCACCTTTAAAGAAAGATTTTCTTAACTTCTTACCTGTGTGCTGATTAGATATCACCTGGTTTTCACATTAAACAGATTCCCACTTGAGAAAGCAGCAAGGATGCAGTGAGGTTTATGTTTCCTGGTGTCAACCTGTATTATTTCAGTGGACATTGTAATGAGGATGCATCTTGCTGCCTTTCCAATGAAGCAAGTTTTAATCAGTAATAGGTGAAAAACCATTCCTACAAAGGTGTTAATCAGAGACTTGGCTTTGTGGACACTTTTCAGAGAGCAAATGTGTTAGCATAAAAATAAAGCCATAAAATGGAGAGCTGATTAATCACTCAATTGGATTTCTCTGCCTGCATAATTTTTTTTCTCTGCAACCCCATGCTAAATTGTGCTTCCTGTTTTTTATAAAATGACTTAATCAAATCTGACTCTGATTGCATCAGAGAAGGCCAGGTACCCTACACTATAAGAGGTGGTTTAAAATTTTGACTTGTCTACTTAAAGATCAGCAAAATTTGATCACAAGGTCAATTACGTCCCTGGGTGGTATTGAACCACCAGCCTTTCGGTTAACAGCCGCATGCGCTAACCGATTGCACCACAGAGACAACTTGCAAAAGCATGTACTAACAAAGGCTAAAAAGCATTCATCTAGAAAGTTTCCTAGAAAAAGGTTAAAAAGGCAGTAATCTGGAGAGTTTTGCAAGATTTTTCTTACATTGACCAACGAAGAAACACATTGGTACTTTCACATGATGAGTGAGTACTTCAGGATCTCTGACACTTACATGAGCAGCAGAGTGGTGCAGCGGAAGCGTGCTGGGCCCATAACCCAGAGGTCGGTGGATCGAAACCATCCTCTGCTATGTGCACTTATTTTTTTGTTAATTAAATTCTTCCAAAACTGGAATTGATATTTTGACTCTTTTATTTTTACTTAAAGTACAATAACTTTTAACATTTTAATTTGTTTTAATAGTATATTGACAGCATTGTTTTCTTTCAGAAATCCACTTAATTTTCTTTACCCTATTACTGAAATGGTAATTGACAAAAACAAGCTACATTGTCACCAGAAGAGCAATGCAAAATGTACAATTGATATTTCAAAATCATCTTTCCAGCTTGAATTTCAATGATGCATTGGGGCAACGATTTTGTGAGAAACATCTTCACCCTTAAAGAAAGATTTTCTTAACTTCTTACCTGTGTGCTGATTAGATATCACCTGGTTTTCACATAAAACAGATTCCCACTTGAGAAAGCAGCAAGGATGCAGTGAGGTTTATGTTTCCTGGTGTCAACCTGTATTATTTCAGTGGACATTGTAATGAGGATGCATCTTGCTGCCTTTCCAATGAAGCAAGTTTTAATCAGTAATAGGTGAAAAACCATTCCTTCAAAGGTGTTAATCAGAGACTTGGCTTTGTGGACACTTTTCAGAGAGCAAATGTGTTAGCATAAAAATAAAGCCATAAAATGGAGAGCTGATTAATCACTCAATTGGATTTCTCTGCCTGCATAATTTTTTTTCTCTGCAACCCCATGCTAAATTGTGCTTCCTGTTTTTTATAAAATGACTTAATCAAATCTGACTGCATCAGAGAAGGCCTGGTACCCTACACTATAAGAGGTGGTTTGAAATTTTGACTTGTCTACTTAAAGATCAGCAAAATTTGATCACAAGGTCAATTACGTCCCTGGGTGGTATTGAACCACCAGCCTTTCGGTTAACAGCCGAATGCGCTAACCGATTGCGCCACAAAGACAGCTTGTAAAAGCATGTACTGACAAAGGCTAAAAAGCATTCATCTAGAAAGTTTCCTAGAAAAAGGTTAAAAAGGCAATAATCTGGAGAGTTTTGCAAGATTTTTCTTCCATTGACCAACGAAGAAACACATTGGTACTTTCACATGATGAGTGAGTTCTTCAGGATCTCTGACACTTACATGAGCAGCAGAGTGGTGCAGCGGAAGCGTGCTGGGCCCATAACCCAGAGGTCGGTGGATCGAAACCATCCTTTGCTATGTGCACTTATTTTTTTGTTAATTAAATTCTTCCAAAACTGGAATTGATATTTTGACTCTTTTATTTTTACTTAAAGTACAATAACTTTTAACATTTTAATTTGTTTTAATAGTATATTGACAGCATTGTTTTCTTTCAGAAATCCACTTAATTTTCTTTACCCTATTACTGAAATGGTAATTGACAAAAACAAGCTACATTGTCACCAGAAGAGCAATGCAAAATGTACAATTGATATTTCAAAATCATCTTTCCATCTTGAATTTCAATGATGCATTGGGGCAACGATTTTGTGAGAAACATCTTCACCCTTAAAGAAAGATTTTCTTAACTTCTTACCTGTGTGCTGATTAGATATCACCTGGTTTTCACATTAAACAGATTCCCACGTGAGAAAGAAGCAAGGATGCAGTGAGGTTTATGTTTCCTGGTGTCAACCTGTATTATTTCAGTGGACATTGTAATGAGGATGCATCTTGCTGCCTTTTCAATGAAGCAAGTTTTAATCAGTAATAGGTGAAAAACCATTCCTACAAAGGTGTTAATCAGAGACTTGGCTTTGTGGACACTTTTCAGAGAGCAAATGTGTTAGCATAAAAATAAAGCCATAAAATGGAGAGCTGATTAATCACTCAATTGGATTTCTCTGCCTGCATATTTTTTTTTCTCTGCAACCCCAATGCTAAATTGTGCTTCCTGTTTTTTATAAAATGACTTAATCAAATCTGACTCTGATTGCATCAGAGAAGGCCAGGTACCTTACACCATAAAAGGTGGTTTGAAATTTTGACTTGTCTACTTAAAGATCACCAAAATTTGATCACAAGGTCAATTACGTCCCCGGGTGGGATTGAACCACCAACCTTTCGGTTAACAGCCGAATGCGCTAACCGATTGCGCCACAGAGACAGCTTGCAAAAGCATGTACTGACAAAGGCTAAAAAGCATTCATCTAGAAAGTTTCCTAGAAAAAGGTTAAAAAGGCAATAATCTGGAGAGTTTTGCAAGATTTTTCTTCCATTGACCAACGAAGAAACACATTGGTACGTTCACATGATGAGTGAGTTCTTCAGGATCTCTGACACTTACATGAGCAGCAGAGTGGCGCAGTGGAAGCGTGCTGGGCCCATAACCCAGAGGTCGGTGGATCGAAACCATCCTTTGCTATGTTAATTAAATTCTTCCAAAACTGGAATTGATATTTTGACTCTTTTATTTTTACTTAAAGTACAATAACTTTTAACATTTTAATTTGTTTTAATAGTATATTGACAGCATTGTTTTCTTTCAGAAATCCACTTAATTTTCTTTACCCTATTACTGAAATGGTAATTGACAAAAACAAGCTACATTGTCACCAGAAGAGCAATGCAAAATGTACAATTGATATTTCAAAATCATCTTTCCATCTTGAATTTCAATGATGCATTGGGGCAACGATTTTGTGAGAAACATCTTCACCCTTAAAGAAAGATTTTCTTAACTTCTTACCTGTGTGCTGATTAGATATCACCTGGTTTTCACATTAAACAGATTCCCACTTGAGAAAGCAGCAAGGATGCAGTGAGGTTTATGTTTCCTGGTGTCAACCTGTATTATTTCAGTGGACATTGTAATGAGGATGCATCTTGCTGCCTTTCCAATGAAGCAAGTTTTAATCAGTAATAGGTGAAAAACCATTCCTACAAAGGTGTTAATCAGAGACTTGGCTTTGTGGACACTTTTCAGAGAGCAAATGTGTTAGCATAAAAATAAAGCCATAAAATGGAGAGCTGATTAATCACTCAATTGGATTTCTCTGCCTGCATATTTTTTTTTCTCTGCAACCCCAATGCTAAATTGTGCTTCCTGTTTTTTATAAAATGACTTAATCAAATCTGACTCTGATTGCATCAGAGAAGGCCAGGTACCTTACACCATAAAAGGTGGTTTGAAATTTTGACTTGTCTACTTAAAGATCACCAAAATTTGATCACAAGGTCAATTACGTCCCCGGGTGGGATTGAACCACCAACCTTTCGGTTAACAGACGAATGCGCTAACCGATTGCGCCACAGAGACAGCTTGCAAAAGCATGTACTGACAAAGGCTAAAAAGCATTCATCTAGAAAGTTTCCTAGAAAAAGGTTAAAAAGGCAATAATCTGGAGAGTTTTGCAAGATTTTTCTTCCATTGACCAACGAAGAAACACATTGGTACTTTCACATGATGAGTGAGTTCTTCAGGATCTCTGACACTTACATGAGCAGCAGAGTGGCGCAGCGGAAGCGTGCTGGGCCCATAACCCAGAGGTCGGTGGATCGAAACCATCCTTTGCTATGTGCACTTATTTTTTTGTTAATTAAATTCTTCCAAAACTGGAATTGATATTTTGACTCTTTTATTTTTACTTAAAGTACAATAACTTTTAACATTTTAATTTGTTTTAATAGTATATTGACAGCATTGTTTTCTTTCAGAAATCCACTTAATTTTCTTTACCCTATTACTGAAATGGTAATTGACAAAAACAAGCTACATTGTCACCAGAAGAGCAATGCAAAATGTACAATTGATATTTCAAAATCATCTTTCCAGCTTGAATTTCAATGATGCATTGGGGCAACGATTTTGTGAGAAACATCTTCACCCTTAAAGAAAGATTTTCTTAACTTCTTACCTGTGTGCT
The DNA here is from genome assembly GCF_028390025.1 of Pseudophryne corroboree. Classification (NCBI taxonomy): domain Eukaryota; kingdom Metazoa; phylum Chordata; class Amphibia; order Anura; family Myobatrachidae; genus Pseudophryne; species Pseudophryne corroboree. Next base: position 19,729,633 of record NC_086447.1, read on the forward strand.
GATTAGATATCACCTGGTTTTCACATTAAACAGATTCCCACATGAGAAAGCAGCAAGGATGCAGTGAGGTTTATGTTTCCTGGTGTCAACCTGTATTATTTCAGTGGACATTGTAATGAGGATGCATCTTGCTGCCTTTCCAATGAAGCAAGTTTTAATCAGTAATAGGTGAAAAACCATTCCTACAAAGGTGTTAATCAGAGACTTGGCTTTGTGGACACTTTTCAGAGAGCAAATGTGTTAGCATAAAAATAAAGCCATAAAATGGAGAGCTGATTAATCACTCAATTGGATTTCTCTGCCTGCATATTTTTTTTTCTCTGCAACCCTAATGCTAAATTGTGCTTCCTGTTTTTTATAAAATGACTTAATCAAATCTGACTCTGATTGCATCAGAGAAGGCCAGGTACCTTACACCATAAAAGGTGGTTTGAAATTTTGACTTGTCTACTTAAAGATCAGCAAAATTTGATCACAAGGTCAATTACGTCCCCGGGTGGGATTGAACCACCAACCTTTCGGTTAACAGCCGAATGCGCTAACCGATTGCGCCACAGAGACAGCTTGCAAAAGCATGTACTGACAAAGGCTAAAAAGCATTCATCTAGAAAGTTTCCTAGAAAAAGGTTAAAAAGGCAATAATCTGGAGAGTTTTGCAAGATTTTTCTTCCATTGACCAACGAAGAAACACATTGGTACTTTCACATGATGAGTGAGTTCTTCAGGATCTCTGACACTTACATGAGCAGCAGAGTGGCGCAGCGGAAGCGTGCTGGGCCCATAACCCAGAGGTCGGTGGATCGAAACCATCCTTTGCTATGTGCACTTATTTTTTTGTTAATTAAATTCTTCCAAAACTGGAATTGATATTTTGACTCTTTTATTTTTACTTAAAGTACAATAACTTTTAACATTTTAATTTGTTTTAATAGTATATTGACAGCATTGTTTTCTTTCAGAAATCCACTTAATTTTCTTTACCCTATTACTGAAATGGTAATTGACAAAAACAAGCTACATTGTCACCAGAAGAGCAATGCAAAATGTACAATTGATATTTCAAAATCATCTTTCCAGCTTGAATTTCAATGATGCATTGGGGCAACGATTTTGTGAGAAACATCTTCACCCTTAAAGAAAGATTTTCTTAACTTCTTACCTGTGTGCTGATTAGATATCACCTGGTTTTCACATTAAACAGATTCCCACATGAGAAAGCAGCAAGGATGCAGTGAGGTTTATGTTTCCTGGTGTCAACCTGTATTATTTCAGTGGACATTGTAATGAGGATGCATCTTGCTGCCTTTCCAATGAAGCAAGTTTTAATCAGTAATAGGTGAAAAACCATTCCTACAAAGGTGTTAATCAGAGACTTGGCTTTGTGGACACTTTTCAGAGAGCAAATGTGTTAGCATAAAAATAAAGCCATAAAATGGAGAGCTGATTAATCACTCAATTGGATTTCTCTGCCTGCATATTTTTTTTTCTCTGCAACCCTAATGCTAAATTGTGCTTCCTGTTTTTTATAAAATGACTTAATCAAATCTGACTCTGATTGCATCAGAGAAGGCCAGGTACCTTACACCATAAAAGGTGGTTTGAAATTTTGACTTGTCTACTTAAAGATCAGCAAAATTTGATCACAAGGTCAATTACGTCCCCGGGTGGGATTGAACCACCAACCTTTCGGTTAACAGCCGAATGCGCTAACCGATTGCGCCACAGAGACAGCTTGCAAAAGCATGTACTGACAAAGGCTAAAAAGCATTCATCTAGAAAGTTTCCTAGAAAAAGGTTAAAAAGGCAATAATCTGGAGAGTTTTGCAAGATTTTTCTTCCATTGACCAACGAAGAAACACATTGGTACTTTCACATGATGAGTGAGTTCTTCAGGATCTCTGACACTTACATGAGCAGCAGAGTGGCGCAGCGGAAGCGTGCTGGGCCCATAACCCCGAGGTCGGTGGATCGAAACCATCCTTTGCTATGTGCACTTATTTTTTTGTTAATTAAATTCTTCCAAAACTGGAATTGATATTTTGACTCTTTTATTTTTACTTAAAGTACAATAACTTTTAACATTTTAATTTGTTTTAATAGTATATTGACAGCATTGTTTTCTTTCAGAAATCCACTTAATTTTCTTTACCCTATTACTGAAATGGTAATTGACAAAAACAAGCTACATTGTCACCAGAAGAGCAATGCAAAATGTACAATTGATATTTCAAAATCATCTTTCCAGCTTGAATTTCAATGATGCATTGGGGCAACGATTTTGTGAGAAACATCTTCACCCTTAAAGAAAGATTTTCTTAACTTCTTACCTGTGTGCTGATTAGATATCACCTGGTTTTCACATTAAACAGATTCCCACGTGAGAAAGCAGCAAGGATGCAGTGAGGTTTATGTTTCCTGGTGTCAACCTGTATTATTTCAGTGGACATTGTAATGAGGATGCATCTTGCTGCCTTTCCAATGAAGCAAGTTTTAATCAGTAATAGGTGAAAAACCATTCCTACAAAGGTGTTAATCAGAGACTTGGCTTTGTGGACACTTTTCAGAGAGCAAATGTGTTAGCATAAAAATAAAGCCATAAAATGGAGAGCTGATTAATCACTCAATTGGATTTCTCTGCCTGCATATTTTTTTTTCTCTGCAACCCCAATGCTAAATTGTGCTTCCTGTTTTTTATAAAATGACTTAATCAAATCTGACTCTGATTGCATCAGAGAAGGCCAGGTACCTTACACCATAAAAGGTGGTTTGAAATTTTGACTTGTCTACTTAAAGATCACCAAAATTTGATCACAAGGTCAATTACGTCCCTGGGTGGGATTGAACCACCAACCTTTCGGTTAACAGCCGAATGCGCTAACCGATTGCGCCACAGAGACAGCTTGCAAAAGCATGTACTGACAAAGGCTAAAAAGCATTCATCTAGAAAGTTTCCTAGAAAAAGGTTAAAAAGGCAATAATCTGGAGAGTTTTGCAAGATTTTTCTTCCATTGACCAACGAAGAAACACATTGGTACTTTCACATGATGAGTGAGTTCTTCAGGATCTCTGACACTTACATGAGCAGCAGAGTGGCGCAGCGGAAGCGTGCTGGGCCCATAACCCAGAGGTCGGTGGATCGAAACCATCCTTTGCTATGTGCACTTATTTTTTTGTTAATTAAATTCTTCCAAAACTGGAATTGATATTTTGACTCTTTTATTTTTACTTAAAGAACAATAACTTTTAACATTTTAATTTGTTTTAATAGTATATTGACAGCATTGCTTTCTTTCAGAAATCCACTTAATTTTCTTTACCCTATTACTGAAATGGTAATTGACAAAAACAAGCTACATTGTCACCAGAAGAGCAATGCAAAATGTACAATTGATATTTCAAAATCATCTTTCCAGCTTGAATTTCAATGATGCATTGGGGCAACGATTTTGTGAGAAACATCTTCACCCTTAAAGAAAGATTTTCTTAACTTCTTACCTGTGTGCTGATTAGATATCACCTGGTTTTCACATTAAACAGATTCCCACTTGAGAAAGCAGCAAGGATGCAGTGAAGTTTATGTTTCCTGGTGTCAACCTGTATTATTTCAGTGGACATTGTAATGAGGATGCATCTTGCTGCCTTTCCAATGAAGCAAGTTTTAATCAGTAATAGGTGAAAAACCATTCCTACAAAGGTGTTAATCAGAGACTTGGCTTTGTGGACACTTTTCAGAGAGCAAATGTGTTAGCATAAAAATAAATCCATAAAATGGAGAGCTGATTAATCACTCAATTGGATTTCTCTGCCTGCATATTTTTTTTTCTCTGCAACCCCAATGCTAAATTGTGCTTCCTGTTTTTTATAAAATGACTTAATCAAATCTGACTCTGATTGCATCAGAGAAGGCCAGGTACCTTACACCATAAAAGGTGGTTTAAAATTTTGACTTGTCTACTTAAAGATCACCAAAATTTGATCACAAGGTCAATTACGTCCCCGGGTGGGATTGAACCACCAACCTTTCGGTTAACAGCCGAATGCGCTAACCGATTGCGCCACAGAGACAGCTTGCAAAAGCATGTACTGACAAAGGCTAAAAAGCATTCATCTAGAAAGTTTCCTAGAAAAAGGTTAAAAAGGCAATAATCTGGAGAGTTTTGCAAGATTTTTCTTCCATTGACCAACGAAGAAACACATTGGTACTTTCACATGATGAGTGAGTTCTTCAGGATCTCTGACACTAACATGAGCAGCAGAGTGGCGCAGCGGAAGCGTGCTGGGCCCATAACCCAGAGGTCGGTGGATCGAAACCATCCTTTGCTATGTGCACTTATTTTTTTGTTAATTAAATTCTTCCAAAACTGGAATTGATATTTTGACTCTTTTATTTTTACTTAAAGTACAATAACTTTTAACATTTTAATTTGTTTTAATAGTATATTGAAAGCATTGTTTTCTTTCAGAAATCCACTTAATTTTCTTTACCCTATTACTGAAATGGTAATTGACAAAAACAAGCTACATTGTCACCAGAAGAGCAATGCAAAATGTACAATTGATATTTCAAAATCATCTTTCCAGCTTGAATTTCAATGATGCATTGGGGCAACGATTTTGTGAGAAACATCTTCACCCTTAAAGAAAGATTTTCTTAACTTCTTACCTGTGTGCTGATTAGATATCACCTGGTTTTCACATTAAACAGATTCCCACATGAGAAAGCAGCAAGGATGCAGTGAGGTTTATGTTTCCTGGTGTCAACCTGTATTATTTCAGTGGACATTGTAATGAGGATGCATCTTGCTGCCTTTCCAATGAAGCAAGTTTTAATCAGTAATAGGTGAAAAACCATTCCTACAAAGGTGTTAATCAGAGACTTGGCTTTGTGGACACTTTTCAGAGAGCAAATGTGTTAGCATAAAAATAAAGCCATAAAATGGAGAGCTGATTAATCACTCAATTGGATTTCTCTGCCTGCATATTTTTTTTTCTCTGCAACCCCAATGCTAAATTGTGCTTCCTGTTTTTTATAAAATGACTTAATCAAATCTGACTCTGATTGCATCAGAGAAGGCCAGGTACCTTACACCATAAAAGGTGGTTTGAAATTTTGACTTGTCTACTTAAAGATCAGCAAAATTTGATCACAAGGTCAATTACGTCCCCGGGTGGGATTGAACCACCAACCTTTCGGTTAACAGCCGAATGCGCTAACCGATTGCGCCACAGAGACAGCTTGCAAAAGCATGTACTGACAAAGGCTAAAAAGCATTCATCTAGAAAGTTTCCTAGAAAAAGGTTAAAAAGGCAATAATCTGGAGAGTTTTGCAAGATTTTTCTTCCATTGACCAACGAAGAAACACATTGGTACTTTCACATGATGAGTGAGTTCTTCAGGATCTCTGACACTTACATGAGCAGCAGAGTGGCGCAGCGGAAGCGTGCTGGGCCCATAACCCAGAGGTCGGTGGATCGAAACCATCCTTTGCTATGTGCACTTATTTTTTTGTTAATTAAATTCTTCCAAAACTGGAATTGATATTTTGACTCTTTTATTTTTACTTAAAGTACAATAACTTTTAACATTTTAATTTGTTTTAATAGTATATTGACAGCATTGTTTTCTTTCAGAAATCCACTTAATTTTCTTTACCCTATTACTGAAATGGTAATTGACAAAAACAAGCTACATTGTCACCAGAAGAGCAATGCAAAATGTACAATTGATATTTCAAAATCATCTTTCCAGCTTGAATTTCAATGATGCATTGGGGCAACGATTTTGTGAGAAACATCTTCACCCTTAAAGAAAGATTTTCTTAACTTCTTACCTGTGTGCTGATTAGATATCACCTGGTTTTCACATTAAACAGATTCCCACTTGAGAAAGCAGCAAGGATGCAGTGAGGTTTATGTTTCCTGGTGTCAACCTGTATTATTTCAGTGGACATTGTAATGAGGATGCATCTTGCTGCCTTTCCAATGAAGCAAGTTTTAATCAGTAATAGGTGAAAAACCATTCCTACAAAGGTGTTAATCAGAGACTTGGCTTTGTGGACACTTTTCAGAGAGCAAATGTGTTAGCATAAAAATAAAGCCATAAAATGGAGAGCTGATTAATCACTCAATTGGATTTCTCTGCCTGCATATTTTTTTTTCTCTGCAACCCCAATGCTAAATTGTGCTTCCTGTTTTTTATAAAATGACTTAATCAAATCTGACTCTGATTGCATCAGAGAAGGCCAGGTACCTTATACCATAAAAGGTGGTTTGAAATTTTGACTTGTCTACTTAAAGATCACCAAAATTTGATCTCAAGGTCAATTACGTCCCCGGGTGGGATTGAACCACCAACCTTTCAGTTAACAGCCGAATGCGCTAACCGATTGCGCCACAGAGACAGCTTGCAAAAGCATGTACTGACAAAGGCTAAAAAGCATTCATCTAGAAAGTTTCCTAGAAAAAGGTTAAAAAGGCAATAATCTGGAGAGTTTTGCAAGATTTTTCTTCCATTGACCAACGAAGAAACACATTGGTACTTTCACATGATGAGTGAGTTCTTCAGGATCTCTGACACTTACATGAGCAGCAGAGTGGCGCAGCGGAAGCGTGCTGGGCCCATAACCCAGAGGTCGGTGGATCGAAACCATCCTTTGCTATGTGCACTTATTTTTTTGTTAATTAAATTCTTCCAAAACTGGAATTGATATTTTGACTCTTTTATTTTTACTTAAAGTACAATAACTTTTAACATTTTAATTTGTTTTAATAGTATATTGACAGCATTGTTTTCTTTCAGAAATCCACTTAATTTTCTTTACCCTATTACTGAAATGGTAATTGACAAAAACAAGCTACATTGTCACCAGAAGAGCAATGCAAAATGTACAATTGATATTTCAAAATCATCTTTCCAGCTTGAATTTCAATGATGCATTGGGGCAACGATTTTGTGAGAAACATCTTCACCTTTAAAGAAAGATTTTCTTAACTTCTTACCTGTGTGCTGATTAGATATCACCTGGTTTTCACATTAAACAGATTCCCACTTGAGAAAGCAGCAAGGATGCAGTGAGGTTTATGTTTCCTGGTGTCAACCTGTATTATTTCAGTGGACATTGTAATGAGGATGCATCTTGCTGCCTTTCCAATGAAGCAAGTTTTAATCAGTAATAGGTGAAAAACCATTCCTACAAAGGTGTTAATCAGAGACTTGGCTTTGTGGACACTTTTCAGAGAGCAAATGTGTTAGCATAAAAATAAAGCCATAAAATGGAGAGCTGATTAATCACTCAATTGGATTTCTCTGCCTGCATAATTTTTTTTCTCTGCAACCCCAATGCTAAATTGTGCTTCCTGTTTTTTATAAAATGACTTAATCAAATCTGACTCTGATTGCATCAGAGAAGGCCAGGTACCCTACACTATAAGAGGTGGTTTAAAATTTTGACTTGTCTACTTAAAGATCAGCAAAATTTGATCACAAGGTCAATTACGTCCCTGGGTGGTATTGAACCACCAGCCTTTCGGTTAACAGCCGCATGCGCTAACCGATTGCACCACAGAGACAACTTGCAAAAGCATGTACTAACAAAGGCTAAAAAGCATTCATCTAGAAAGTTTCCTAGAAAAAGGTTAAAAAGGCAATAATCTGGAGAGTTTTGCAAGATTTTTCTTACATTGACCAACGAAGAAACACATTGGTACTTTCACATGATGAGTGAGTACTTCAGGATCTCTGACACTTACATGAGCAGCAGAGTGGTGCAGCGGAAGCGTGCTGGGCCCATAACCCAGAGGTCGGTGGATCGAAACCATCCTTTGCTATGTGCACTTATTTTTTTGTTAATTAAATTCTTCCAAAACTGGAATTGATGTTTTGACTCTTTTATTTTTACTTAAAGTACAATAACTTTTAACATTTTAATTTGTTTTAATAGTATATTGACAGCATTGTTTTCTTTCAGAAATCCACTTAATTTTCTTTACCCTATTACTGAAATGGTAATTGACAAAAACAAGCTACATTGTCACCAGAAGAGCAATGCAAAATGTACAATTGATATTTCAAAATCATCTTTCCAGCTTGAATTTCAATGATGCATTGGGGCAACGATTTTGTGAGAAACATCTTCACCCTTAAAGAAAGATTTTCTTAACTTCTTACCTGTGTGCTGATTAGATATCACCTGGTTTTCACATTAAACAGATTCCCACATGAGAAAGCAGCAAGGATGCAGTGAGGTTTATGTTTCCTGGTGTCAACCTGTATTATTTCAGTGTACATTGTAATGAGGATGCATCTTGCTGCCTTTCCAATGAAGCAAGTTTTAATCAGTAATAGGTGAAAAACCATTCCTACAAAGGTGTTAATCAGAGACTTGGCTTTGTGGACACTTTTCAGAGAGCAAATGTGTTAGCATAAAAATAAAGCCATAAAATGGAGAGCTGATTAATCACTCAATTGGATTTCTCTGCCTGCATATTTTTTTTTCTCTGCAACCCCAATGCTAAATTGTGCTTCCTGTTTTTTATAAAATGACTTAATCAAATCTGACTCTGATTGCATCAGAGAAGGCCAGGTACCTTACACCATAAAAGGTGGTTTGAAATTTTGACTTGTCTACTTAAAGATCAGCAAAATTTGATCACAAGGTCAATTACGTCCCCGGGTGGGATTGAACCACCAACCTTTCGGTTAACAGCCGAATGCGCTAACCGATTGCGCCACAGAGACAGCTTGCAAAAGCATGTACTGACAAAGGCTAAAAAGCATTCATCTAGAAAGTTTCCTAGAAAAAGGTTAAAAAGGCAATAATCTGGAGAGTTTTGCAAGATTTTTCTTCCATTGACCAACGAAGAAACACATTGGTACTTTCACATGATGAGTGAGTTCTTCAGGATCTCTGACACTTACATGAGCAGCAGAGTGGCGCAGCGGAAGCGTGCTGGGCCCACAACCCAGAGGTCGGTGGATCGAAACCATCCTTTGCTATGTGCACTTATTTTTTTGTTAATTAAATTCTTCCAAAACTGGAATTGATATTTTGACTCTTTTATTTTTACTTAAAGTACAATAACTTTTAACATTTTAATTTGTTTTAATAGTATATTGACAGCATTGTTTTCTTTCAGAAATCCACTTAATTTTCTTTACCCTATTACTGAAATGGTAATTGACAAAAACAAGCTACATTGTCACCAGAAGAGCAATGCAAAATGTACAATTGATATTTCAAAATCATCTTTCCAGCTTGAATTTCAATGATGCATTGGGGCAACGATTTTGTGAGAAACATCTTCACCCTTAAAGAAAGATTTTCTTAACTTCTTACCTGTGTGCTGATTAGATATCACCTGGTTTTCACATTAAACAGATTCCCACTTGAGAAAGCAGCAAGGATGCAGTGAGGTTTATGTTTCCTGGTGTCAACCTGTATTATTTCAGTGGACATTGTAATGAGGATGCATCTTGCTGCCTTTCCAATGAAGCAAGTTTTAATCAGTAATAGGTGAAAAACCATTCCTACAAAGGTGTTAATCAGAGACTTGGCTTTGTGGACACTTTTCAGAGAGCAAATGTGTTAGCATAAAAATAAAGCCATAAAATGGAGAGCTGATTAATCACTCAATTGGATTTCTCTGCCTGCATATTTTTTTTTCTCTGCAACCCCAATGCTAAATTGTGCTTCCTGTTTTTTATAAAATGACTTAATCAAATCTGACTCTGATTGCATCAGAGAAGGCCAGGTACCTTACACCATAAAAGGTGGTTTGAAATTTTGACTTGTCTACTTAAAGATCAGCAAAATTTGATCACAAGGTCAATTACGTCCCCGGGTGGGATTGAACCACCAACCTTTCGGTTAACAGCCGAATGCGCTAACCGATTGCGCCACAGAGACAGCTTGCAAAAGCATGTACTGACAAAGGCTAAAAAGCATTCATCTAGAAAGTTTCCTAGAAAAAGGTTAAAAAGGCAATAATCTGGAGAGTTTTGCAAGATTTTTCTTCCATTGACCAACGAAGAAACACATTGGTACTTTCACATGATGAGTGAGTTCTTCAGGATCTCTGACACTTACATGAGCAGCAGAGTGGCGCAGCGGAAGCGTGCTGGGCCCATAACCCAGAGGTCGGTGGATCGAAACCATCCTTTGCTATGTGCACTTATTTTTTTGTTAATTAAATTCTTCCAAAACTGGAATTGATATTTTGACTCTTTTATTTTTACTTAAAGAACAATAACTTTTAACATTTTAATTTGTTTTAATAGTATATTGACAGCATTGCTTTCTTTCAGAAATCCACTTAATTTTCTTTACCCTATTACTGAAATGGTAATTGACAAAAACAAGCTACATTGTCACCAGAAGAGCAATGCAAAATGTACAATTGATATTTCAAAATCATCTTTCCAGCTTGAATTTCAATGATGCATTGGGGCAACGATTTTGTGAGAAACATCTTCACCTTTAAAGAAAGATTTTCTTAACTTCTTACCTGTGTGCTGATTAGATATCACCTGGTTTTCACATTAAACAGATTCCCACTTGAGAAAGCAGCAAGGATGCAGTGAGGTTTATGTTTCCTGGTGTCAACCTGTATTATTTCAGTGGACATTGTAATGAGGATGCATCTTGCTGCCTTTCCAATGAAGCAAGTTTTAATCAGTAATAGGTGAAAAACCATTCCTACAAAGGTGTTAATCAGAGACTTGGCTTTGTGGACACTTTTCAGAGAGCAAATGTGTTAGCATAAAAATAAAGCCATAAAATGGAGAGCTGATTAATCACTCAATTGGATTTCTCTGCCTGCATAATTTTTTTTCTCTGCAACCCCATGCTAAATTGTGCTTCCTGTTTTTTATAAAATGACTTAATCAAATCTGACTCTGATTGCATCAGAGAAGGCCAGGTACCCTACACTATAAGAGGTGGTTTAAAATTTTGACTTGTCTACTTAAAGATCAGCAAAATTTGATCACAAGGTCAATTACGTCCCTGGGTGGTATTGAACCACCAGCCTTTCGGTTAACAGCCGCATGCGCTAACCGATTGCACCACAGAGACAACTTGCAAAAGCATGTACTAACAAAGGCTAAAAAGCATTCATCTAGAAAGTTTCCTAGAAAAAGGTTAAAAAGGCAATAATCTGGAGAGTTTTGCAAGATTTTTCTTACATTGACCAACGAAGAAACACATTGGTACTTTCACATGATGAGTGAGTACTTCAGGATCTCTGACACTTACATGAGCAGCAGAGTGGTGCAGCGGAAGCGTGCTGGGCCCATAACCCAGAGGTCGGTGGATCGAAACCATCCTCTGCTATGTGCACTTATTTTTTTGTTAATTAAATTCTTCCAAAACTGGAATTGATATTTTGACTCTTTTATTTTTACTTAAAGTACAATAACTTTTAACATTTTAATTTGTTTTAATAGTATATTGACAGCATTGTTTTCTTTCAGAAATCCACTTAATTTTCTTTACCCTATTACTGAAATGGTAATTGACAAAAACAAGCTACATTGTCACCAGAAGAGCAATGCAAAATGTACAATTGATATTTCAAAATCATCTTTCCAGCTTGAATTTCAATGATGCATTGGGGCAACGATTTTGTGAGAAACATCTTCACCCTTAAAGAAAGATTTTCTTAACTTCTTACCTGTGTGCTGATTAGATATCACCTGGTTTTCACATTAAACAGATTCCCACTTGAGAAAGCAGCAAGGATGCAGTGAGGTTTATGTTTCCTGGTGTCAACCTGTATTATTTCAGTGGACATTGTAATGAGGATGCATCTTGCTGCCTTTCCAATGAAGCAAGTTTTAATCAGTAATAGGTGAAAAACCATTCCTTCAAAGGTGTTAATCAGAGACTTGGCTTTGTGGACACTTTTCAGAGAGCAAATGTGTTAGCATAAAAATAAAGCCATAAAATGGAGAGCTGATTAATCACTCAATTGGATTTCTCTGCCTGCATAATTTTTTTTCTCTGCAACCCCATGCTAAATTGTGCTTCCTGTTTTTTATAAAATGACTTAATCAAATCTGACTGCATCAGAGAAGGCCTGGTACCCTACACTATAAGAGGTGGTTTGAAATTTTGACTTGTCTACTTAAAGATCAGCAAAATTTGATCACAAGGTCAATTACGTCCCTGGGTGGTATTGAACCACCAGCCTTTCGGTTAACAGCCGAATGCGCTAACCGATTGCGCCACAAAGACAGCTTGTAAAAGCATGTACTGACAAAGGCTAAAAAGCATTCATCTAGAAAGTTTCCTAGAAAAAGGTTAAAAAGGCAATAATCTGGAGAGTTTTGCAAGATTTTTCTTCCATTGACCAACGAAGAAACACATTGGTACTTTCACATGATGAGTGAGTTCTTCAGGATCTCTGACACTTACATGAGCAGCAGAGTGGCGCAGCGGAAGCGTGCTGGGCCCATAACCCAGAGGTCGGTGGATCGAAACCATCCTTTGCTATGTGCACTTATTTTTTTGTTAATTAAATTCTTCCAAAACTGGAATTGATATTTTGACTCTTTTATTTTTACTTAAAGTACAATAACTTTTAACATTTTAATTTGTTTTAATAGTATATTGACAGCATTGTTTTCTTTCAGAAATCCACTTAATTTTCTTTACCCTATTACTGAAATGGTAATTGACAAAAACAAGCTACATTGTCACCAGAAGAGCAATGCAAAATGTACAATTGATATTTCAAAATCATCTTTCCATCTTGAATTTCAATGATGCATTGGGGCAACGATTTTGTGAGAAACATCTTCACCCTTAAAGAAAGATTTTCTTAACTTCTTACCTGTGTGCTGATTAGATATCACCTGGTTTTCACATTAAACAGATTCCCACGTGAGAAAGAAGCAAGGATGCAGTGAGGTTTATGTTTCCTGGTGTCAACCTGTATTATTTCAGTGGACATTGTAATGAGGATGCATCTTGCTGCCTTTTCAATGAAGCAAGTTTTAATCAGTAATAGGTGAAAAACCATTCCTACAAAGGTGTTAATCAGAGACTTGGCTTTGTGGACACTTTTCAGAGAGCAAATGTGTTAGCATAAAAATAAAGCCATAAAATGGAGAGCTGATTAATCACTCAATTGGATTTCTCTGCCTGCATATTTTTTTTTCTCTGCAACCCCAATGCTAAATTGTGCTTCCTGTTTTTTATAAAATGACTTAATCAAATCTGACTCTGATTGCATCAGAGAAGGCCAGGTACCTTACACCATAAAAGGTGGTTTGAAATTTTGACTTGTCTACTTAAAGATCACCAAAATTTGATCACAAGGTCAATTACGTCCCCGGGTGGGATTGAACCACCAACCTTTCGGTTAACAGCCGAATGCGCTAACCGATTGCGCCACAGAGACAGCTTGCAAAAGCATGTACTGACAAAGGCTAAAAAGCATTCATCTAGAAAGTTTCCTAGAAAAAGGTTAAAAAGGCAATAATCTGGAGAGTTTTGCAAGATTTTTCTTCCATTGACCAACGAAGAAACACATTGGTACTTTCACATGATGAGTGAGTTCTTCAGGATCTCTGACACTTACATGAGCAGCAGAGTGGCGCAGTGGAAGCGTGCTGGGCCCATAACCCAGAGGTCGGTGGATCGAAACCATCCTTTGCTATGTTAATTAAATTCTTCCAAAACTGGAATTGATATTTTGACTCTTTTATTTTTACTTAAAGTACAATAACTTTTAACATTTTAATTTGTTTTAATAGTATATTGACAGCATTGTTTTCTTTCAGAAATCCACTTAATTTTCTTTACCCTATTACTGAAATGGTAATTGACAAAAACAAGCTACATTGTCACCAGAAGAGCAATGCAAAATGTACAATTGATATTTCAAAATCATCTTTCCATCTTGAACTTCAATGATGCATTGGGGCAACGATTTTGTGAGAAACATCTTCACCCTTAAAGAAAGATTTTCTTAACTTCTTACCTGTGTGCTGATTAGATATCACCTGGTTTTCACATTAAACAGATTCCCACTTGAGAAAGCAGCAAGGATGCAGTGAGGTTTATGTTTCCTGGTGTCAACCTGTATTATTTCAGTGGACATTGTAATGAGGATGCATCTTGCTGCCTTTCCAATGAAGCAAGTTTTAATCAGTAATAGGTGAAAAACCATTCCTACAAAGGTGTTAATCAGAGACTTGGCTTTGTGGACACTTTTCAGAGAGCAAATGTGTTAGCATAAAAATAAAGCCATAAAATGGAGAGCTGATTAATCACTCAATTGGATTTCTCTGCCTGCATAATTTTTTTTCTCTGCAACCCCATGCTAAATTGTGCTTCCTGTTTTTTATAAAATGACTTAATCAAATCTGACTCTGATTGCATCAGAGAAGGCCTGGTACCCTACACTATAAGAGGTGGTTTGAAATTTTGACTTGTCTACTTAAAGATCAGCAAAATTTAATCACAAGGTCAATTACATCCCTGGGTGGTATTGAACCACCAACCTTTCGGTTAACAGCCAAATGCGCTAACCGATTGCGCCACAGAGACAGCTTGCAAAAGCATGTACTGACAAAGGCTAAAAAGCATTCATCTAGAAAGTTTCCTAGAAAAAGGTTAAAAAGGCAATAATCTGGAGAGTTTTGCAAGATTTTTCTTCCATTGACCAACGAAGAAACACATTGGTACTTTCACATGATGAGTGAGTTCTTCAGGATCTCTGACACTTACATGAGCAGCAGAGTGGCGCAGCGGAAGCGTGCTGGGCCCATAACCCAGAGGTCGGTGAATCGAAACCATCCTTTGCTATGTGCACTTATTTTTTTGTTAATTAAATTCTTCCAAAACTGGAATTGATATTTTGACTCTTTTATTTTTACTTAAAGTACAATAACTTTTAACATTTTAATTTGTTTTAATAGTATATTGACAGCATTGTTTTCTTTCAGAAATCCACTTAATTTTCTTTACCCTATTACTGAAATGGTAATTGACAAAAACAAGCTACATTGTCACCAGAAGAGCAATGCAAAATGTACAATTGATATTTCAAAATCATCTTTCCAGCTTGAATTTCAATGATGCATTGGGGCAACGATTTTGTGAGAAACATCTTCACCCTTAAAGAAAGATTTTCTTAACTTCTTACCTGTGTGCTGATTAGATATCACCTGGTTTTCACATTAAACAGATTCCCACGTGAGAAAGAAGCAAGGATGCAGTGAGGTTTATGTTTCCTGGTGTCAACCTGTATTATTTCAGTGGACATTGTAATGAGGATGCATCTTGCTGCCTTTTCAATGAAGCAAGTTTTAATCAGTAATAGGTGAAAAACCATTCCTACAAAGGTGTTAATCAGAGACTTGGCTTTGTGGACACTTTTCAGAGAGCAAATGTGTTAGCATAAAAATAAAGCCATAAAATGGAGAGCTGATTAATCACTCAATTGGATTTCTCTGCCTGCATATTTTTTTTTCTCTGCAACCCCATGCTAAATTGTGCTTCCTGTTTTTTATAAAATGACTTAATCAAATCTGACTCTGATTGCATCAGAGAAGGCCAGGTACCTTACACCATAAAAGGTGGTTTGAAATTTTGACTTGTCTACTTAAAGATCACCAAAATTTGATCACAAGGTCAATTACGTCCCCGGGTGGGATTGAACCACCAACCTTTCGGTTAACAGCCGAATGCGCTAACCGATTGCGCCACAGAGACAGCTTGCAAAAGCATGTACTGACAAAGGCTAAAAAGCATTCATCTAGAAAGTTTCCTAGAAAAAGGTTAAAAAGGCAATAATCTGGAGAGTTTTGCAAGATTTTTCTTCCATTGACCAACGAAGAAACACATTGGTACTTTCACATGATGAGTGAGTACTTCAGGATCTCTGACACTTACATGAGCAGCAGAGTGGCGCAGCGGAAGCGTGCTGGGCCCATAACCCAGAGGTCGGTGGATCGAAACCATCCTTTGCTATGTGCACTTATTTTTTTGTTAATTAAATTCTTCCAAAACTGGAATTGATATTTTGACTCTTTTATTTTTACTTAAAGTACAATAACTTTTAACATTTTAATTTGTTTTAATAGTATATTGACAGCATTGTTTTCTTTCAGAAATCCACTTAATTTTCTTTACCCTATTACTGAAATGGTAATTGACAAAAACAAGCTACATTGTCACCAGAAGAGCAATGCAAAATGTACAATTGATATTTCAAAATCATCTTTCCAGCTTGAATTTCAATGATGCATTGGGGCAACGATTTTGTGAGAAACATCTTCACCCTTAAAGAAAGATTTTCTTAACTTCTTACCTGTGTGCTGATTAGATATCACCTGGTTTTCACATTAAACAGATTCCCACGTGAGAAAGAAGCAAGGATGCAGTGAGGTTTATGTTTCCTGGTGTCAACCTGTATTATTTCAGTGGACATTGTAATGAGGATGCATCTTGCTGCCTTTTCAATGAAGCAAGTTTTAATCAGTAATAGGTGAAAAACCATTCCTACAAAGGTGTTAATCAGAGACTTGGCTTTGTGGACACTTTTCAGAGAGGAAATGTGTTAGCATAAAAATAAAGCCATAAAATGGAGAGCTGATTAATCACTCAATTGGATTTCTCTGCCTGCATATTTTTTTTTCTCTGCAACCCCAATGCTAAATTGTGCTTCCTGTTTTTTATAAAATGACTTAATCAAATCTGACTCTGATTGCATCAGAGAAGGCCAGGTACCTTACACCATAAAAGGTGGTTTGAAATTTTGACTTGTCTACTTAAAGATCACCAAAATTTGATCACAAGGTCAATTACGTCCCCGGGTGGGATTGAACCACCAACCTTTCGGTTAACAGCCGAATGCGCTAACCGATTGCGCCACAGAGACAGCTTGCAAAAGCATGTACTGACAAAGGCTAAAAAGCATTCATCTAGAAAGTTTCCTAGAAAAAGGTTAAAAAGGCAATAATCTGGAGAGTTTTGCAAGATTTTTCTTCCATTGACCAACGAAGAAACACATTGGTACTTTCACATGATGAGTGAGTTCTTCAGGATCTCTGACACTTACATGAGCAGCAGAGTGGCGCAGTGGAAGCGTGCTGGGCCCATAACCCAGAGGTTGGTGGATCGAAACCATCCTTTGCTATGTTAATTAAATTCTTCCAAAACTGGAATTGATATTTTGACTCTTTTATTTTTACTTAAAGTACAATAACTTTTAACATTTTAATTTGTTTTAATAGTATATTGACAGCATTGTTTTCTTTCAGAAATCCACTTAATTTTCTTTACCCTATTACTGAAATGGTAATTGACAAAAACAAGCTACATTGTCACCAGAAGAGCAATGCAAAATGTACAATTGATATTTCAAAATCATCTTTCCATCTTGAACTTCAATGATGCATTGGGGCAACGATTTTGTGAGAAACATCTTCACCCTTAAAGAAAGATTTTCTTAACTTCTTACCTGTGTGCTGATTAGATATCACCTGGTTTTCACATTAAACAGATTCCCACTTGAGAAAGCAGCAAGGATGCAGTGAGGTTTATGTTTCCTGGTGTCAACCTGTATTATTTCAGTGGACATTGTAATGAGGATGCATCTTGCTGCCTTTCCAATGAAGCAAGTTTTAATCAGTAATAGGTGAAAAACCATTCCTACAAAGGTGTTAATCAGAGACTTGGCTTTGTGGACACTTTTCAGAGAGCAAATGTGTTAGCATAAAAATAAAGCCATAAAATGGAGAGCTGATTAATCACTCAATTGGATTTCTCTGCCTGCATAATTTTTTTTCTCTGCAACCCCATGCTAAATTGTGCTTCCTGTTTTTTATAAAATGACTTAATCAAATCTGACTCTGATTGCATCAGAGAAGGCCTGGTACCCTACACTATAAGAGGTGGTTTGAAATTTTGACTTGTCTACTTAAAGATCAGCAAAATTTAATCACAAGGTCAATTACATCCCTGGGTGGTATTGAACCACCAGCCTTTCGGTTAACAGCCAAATGCGCTAACCGATTGCGCCACAGAGACAGCTTGCAAAAGCATGTACTGACAAAGGCTAAAAAGCATTCATCTAGAAAGTTTCCTAGAAAAAGGTTAAAAAGGCAATAATCTGGAGAGTTTTGCAAGATGTTTCTTCCATTGACCAACGAAGAAACACATTGGTACTTTCACATGATGAGTGAGTTCTTCAGGATCTCTGACACTTACATGAGCAGCAGAGTGGCGCAGCGGAAGCGTGCTGGGCCCATAACCCAGAGGTCGTTGAATCGAAACCATCCTTTGCTATGTGCACTTATTTTTTTGTTAATTAAATTCTTCCAAAACTGGAATTGATATTTTGACTCTTTTATTTTTACTTAAAGTACAATAACTTTTAACATTTTAATTTGTTTTAATAGTATATTGACAGCATTGTTTTCTTTCAGAAATCCACTTAATTTTCTTTACCCTATTACTGAAATGGTAATTGACAAAAACAAGCTACATTGTCACCAGAAGAGCAATGCAAAATGTACAATTGATATTTCAAAATCATCTTTCCATCTTGAATTTCAATGATGCATTGGGGCAACGATTTTGTGAGAAACATCTTCACCCTTAAAGAAAGATTTTCTTAACTTCTTACCTGTGTGCTGATTAGATATCACCTGGTTTTCACATTAAACAGATTCCCACGTGAGAAAGAAGCAAGGATGCAGTGAGGTTTATGTTTCCTGGTGTCAACCTGTATTATTTCAGTGGACATTGTAATGAGGATGCATCTTGCTGCCTTTTCAATGAAGCAAGTTTTAATCAGTAATAGGTGAAAAACCATTCCTACAAAGGTGTTAATCAGAGACTTGGCTTTGTGGACACTTTTCAGAGAGCAAATGTGTTAGCATAAAAATAAAGCCATAAAATGGAGAGCTGATTAATCACTCAATTGGATTTCTCTGCCTGCATATTTTTTTTTCTCTGCAACCCCAATGCTAAATTGTGCTTCCTGTTTTTTATAAAATGACTTAATCAAATCTGACTCTGATTGCATCAGAGAAGGCCAGGTACCTTACACCATAAAAGGTGGTTTGAAATTTTGACTTGTCTACTTAAAGATCACCAAAATTTGATCACAAGGTCAATTACGTCCCCGGGTGGGATTGAACCACCAACCTTTCGGTTAACAGCCGAATGCGCTAACCGATTGCGCCACAGAGACAGCTTGCAAAAGCATGTACTGACAAAGGCTAAAAAGCATTCATCTAGAAAGTTTCCTAGAAAAAGGTTAAAAAGGCAATAATCTGGAGAGTTTTGCAAGATTTTTCTTCCATTGACCAACGAAGAAACACATTGGTACTTTCACATGATGAGTGAGTACTTCAGGATCTCTGACACTTACATGAGCAGCAGAGTGGCGCAGCGGAAGCGTGCTGGGCCCATAACCCAAAGGTCGGTGGATCGAAACCATCCTTTGCTATGTGCACTTATTTTTTTGTTAATTAAATTCTTCCAAAACTGGAATTGATATTTTGACTCTTTTATTTTTACTTAAAGTACAATAACTTTTAACATTTTAATTTGTTTTAATAGTATATTGACAGCATTGTTTTCTTTCAGAAATCCACTTAATTTTCTTTACCCTATTACTGAAATGGTAATTGACAAAAACAAGCTACATTGTCACCAGAAGAGCAATGCAAAATGTACAATTGATATTTCAAAATCATCTTTCCATCTTGAATTTCAATGATGCATTGGGGCAACAATTTGTGAGAAACATCTTCACCCTTAAAGAAAGATTTTCTTAACTTCTTACCAGTGTGCTGATTAGATATCACCTGGTTTTCACATTAAACAGATTCCCACTTGAGAAAGCAGCAAGGATGCAGTGAGGTTTATGTTTCCTGGTGTCAACCTGTATTATTTCAGTGGACATTGTAATGAGGATGCATCTTGCTGCCTTTCCAATGAAGCAAGTTTTAATCAGTAATAGGTGAAAAACCATTCCTACAAAGGTGTTAATCAGAGACTTGGCTTTGTGGACACTTTTCAGAGAGCAAATGTGTTAGCATAAAAATAAAGCCATAAAATGGAGAGCTGATTAATCACTCAATTGGATTTCTCTGCCTGCATATTTTTTTTTCTCTGCAACCCCATGCTAAATTGTGCTTCCTGTTTTTTATAAAATGACTTAATCAAATCTGACTCTGATTGCATCAGAGAAGGCCAGGTACCCTACACTATAAGAGGTGGTTTGAAATGTTGACTTGTCTACTTAAAGATCAGCAAAATTTGATCACAAGGTCAATTACGTCCCTGGGTGGTATTGAACCACCAGCCTTTCGGTTAACAGCCGAATGCGCTAACCGATTGCACCACAGAGACAACTTGCAAAAGCATGTACTAACAAAGGCTAAAAAGCATTCATCTAGAAAGTTTCCTAGAAAAAGGTTAAAAAGGCAATAATCTGGAGAGTTTTGCAAGATTTTTCTTCCATTGACCAACGAAGAAACACATTGGTACTTTCACATGATGAGTGAGTACTTCAGGATCTCTGGCACTTACATGAGCAGCAGAGTGGCGCAGCGGAAGCGTGCTGGGCCCATAACCCAGAGGTCGGTGGATCGAAACCATCCTCTGCTATGTGCACTTATTTTTTTGTTAATTAAATTCTTCCAAAACTGGAATTGATATTTTGACTCTTTTATTTTTACTTAAAGTACAATAACTTTTAACATTTTAATTTGTTTTAATAGTATATTGACAGCATTGTTTTCTTTCAGAAATCCACTTAATTTTCTTTACCCTATTACTGAAATGGTAATTGACAAAAACAAGCTACATTGTCACCAGAAGAGCAATGCAAAATGTACAATTGATATTTCAAAATCATCTTTCCAGCTTGAATTTCAATGATGCATTGGGGCAACGATTTTGTGAGAAACATCTTCACCCTTAAAGAAAGATTTTCTTAACTTCTTACCTGTGTGCTGATTAGATATCACCTGGTTTTCACATAAAACAGATTCCCACTTGAGAAAGCAGCAAGGATGCAGTGAGGTTTATGTTTCCTGGTGTCAACCTGTATTATTTCAGTGGACATTGTAATGAGGATGCATCTTGCTGCCTTTCCAATGAAGCAAGTTTTAATCAGTAATAGGTGAAAAACCATTCCTACAAAGGTGTTAATCAGAGACTTGGCTTTGTGGACACTTTTCAGAGAGCAAATGTGTTAGCATAAAAATAAAGCCATAAAATGGAGAGCTGATTAATCACTCAATTGGATTTCTCTGCCTGCATATTTTTTTTTCTCTGCAACCCCAATGCTAAATTGTGCTTCCTGTTTTTTATAAAATGACTTAATCAAATCTGACTCTGATTGCATCAGAGAAGGCCAGGTACCTTACACCATAAAAGGTGGTTTGAAATTTTGACTTGTCTACTTAAAGATCACCAAAATTTGATCACAAGGTCAATTACGTCCCCGGGTGGGATTGAACCACCAACCTTTCGGTTAACAGCCGAATGCGCTAACCGATTGCGCCACAGAGACAGCTTGCAAAAGCATGTACTGACAAAGGCTAAAAAGCATTCATCTAGAAAGTTTCCTAGAAAAAGGTTAAAAAGGCAATAATCTGGAGAGTTTTGCAATATTTTTCTTCCATTGACCAACGAAGAAACACATTGGTACTTTCACATGATGAGTGAGTTCTTCAGGATCTCTGACACTTACATGAGCAGCAGAGTGGCGCAGCGGAAGCGTGCTGGGCCCATAACCCAGAGGTTGGTGGATCGAAACCATCCTTTGCTATGTGCACTTATTTTTTTGTTAATTAAATTCTTCCAAAACTGGAATTGATATTTTGACTCTTTTATTTTTACTTAAAGTACAATAACTTTTAACATTTTAATTTGTTTTAATAGTATATTGACAGCATTGTTTTCTTTCAGAAATCCACTTAATTTTCTTTACCCTATTACTGAAATGGTAATTGACAAAAACAAGCTACATTGTCACCAGAAGAGCAATGCAAAATGTACAATTGATATTTCAAAATCATCTTTCCAGCTTGAATTTCAATGATGCATTGGGGCAACGATTTTGTGAGAAACATCTTCACCCTTAAAGAAAGATTTTCTTAACTTCTTACCTGTGTGCTGATTAGATATCACCTGGTTTTCACATAAAACAGATTCCCACTTGAGAAAGCAGCAAGGATGCAGTGAGGTTTATGTTTCCTGGTGTCAACCTGTATTATTTCAGTGGACATTGTAATGAGGATGCATCTTGCTGCCTTTCCAATGAAGCAAGTTTTAATCAGTAATAGGTGAAAAACCATTCCTACAAAGGTGTTAATCAGAGACTTGGCTTTGTGGACACTTTTCAGAGAGCAAATGTGTTAGCATAAAAATAAAGCCATAAAATGGAGAGCTGATTAATCACTCAATTGGATTTCTCTGCCTGCATATTTTTTTTTCTCTGCAACCCCAATGCTAAATTGTGCTTCCTGTTTTTTATAAAATGACTTAATCAAATCTGACTCTGATTGCATCAGAGAAGGCCAGGTACCCTACACTATAAGAGGTGGTTTGAAATTTTGACTTGTCTACTTAAAGATCACCAAAATTTGATCACAAGGTCAATTACGTCCCAGGGTGGTATTGAACCACCAGCCTTTTGGTTAACAGCCGCATGCGCTAACCGATTGCACCACAGAGACAACTTGCAAAAGCATGTACTAACAAAGGCTAAAAAGCATTCATCTAGAAAGTTTCCTAGAAAAAGGTTAAAAAGGCAATAATCTGGAGAGTTTTGCAAGATTTTTCTTCCATTGACCAACGAAGAAACACATTGGTACTTTCACATGATGAGTGAGTACTTCAGGATCTCTGACACTTACATGAGCAGCAGAGTGGTGCAGCGGAAGCGTGCTGGGCCCATAACCCAGAGGTCGGTGGATCGAAACCATCCTCTGCTATGTGCACTTATTATTTTGTTAATTAAATTCTTCCAAAACTGGAATTGATATTTTGACTCTTTTATTTTTACTTAAAGTACAATAACTTTTAACATTTTAATTTGTTTTAATAGTATATTGACAGCATTGTTTTCTTTCAGAAATCCACTTAATTTTCTTTACCCTATTACTGAAATGGTAATTGACAAAAACAAGCTACATTGTCACCAGAAGAGCAATGCAAAATGTACAATTGATATTTCAAAATCATCTTTCCATCTTGAATTTCAATGATGCATTGGGGCAACGATTTTGTGAGAAACATCTTCACCCTTAAAGAAAGATTTTCTTAACTTCTTACCTGTGTGCTGATTAGATATCACCTGGTTTTCACATTAAACAGATTCCCACTTGAGAAAGCAGCAAGGATGCAGTGAGGTTTATGTTTCCTGGTGTCAACCTGTATTATTTCAGTGGACATTGTAATGAGGATGCATCTTGCTGCCTTTCCAATGAAGCAAGTTTTAATCAGTAATAGGTGAAAAACCATTCCTACAAAGGTGTTAATCAGAGACTTGGCTTTGTGGACAATTTTCAGAGAGCAAATGTGTTAGCATAAAAATAAAGCCATAAAATGGAGAGCTGATTAATCACTCAATTGGATTTCTCTGCCTGCATAATTTTTTTTCTCTGCAACCCCAATGCTAAATTGTGCTTCCTGTTTTTTATAAAATGACTTAATCAAATCTGACTCTGATTCCATCAGAGAAGGCCAGGTACCCTACACTATAAGAGGTGGTTTGAAATTTTGACTTGTCTACTTAAAGATCACCAAAATTTGATCATAAGGTCAATCACGTCCCCGGGAGGGATTGAACCACCAGCCTTTCGGTTAACAGCCGAATGCGCTAACCGATTGCGCCACAGAGACAACTTGCAAAAGCATGTACTGACAAAGGCTAAAAACCATTCATCTAGAAAGTTTCCTAGAAAAAGGTTAAAAAGGCAATAATCTGGACAGTTTTGCAAGATTTTTCTTCCATTGACCAACGAAGAAACACATTGGTACTTTCACATGATGAGTGAGTACTTCAGGATCTCTGACACTTACATGAGCAGCAGAGTGGCGCAGCGGAAGTGTGCTGGGCCCATAACCCAGAGGTTGGTGTATCGAAACCATCCTTTGCTATGTGCACTTATTTTTTTGTTAATTAAATTCTTCCAAAACTGGAATTGATATTTTGACTCTTTTATTTTTACTTAAAGTACAATAACTTTTAACATTTTAATTTGTTTTAATAGTATATTGACAGCATTGTTTTCTTTCAGAAATCCACTTAATTTTCTTTACCCTATTACAGAAATGGTAATTGACAAAAACAAGCTACATTGTCACCAGAAGAGCAATGCAAAATGTACAATTGATATTTCAAAATCATCTTTCCATCTTGAATTTCAATGATGCATTGGGGCAACGATTTTGTGAGAAACATCTTCACCCTTAAAGAAAGATTTTCTTAACTTTTACCTGTGTGCTGATTAGATATCACCTGGTTTTCACATTAAACAGATTCCCACTTGAGAAAGCAGCAAGGATGCAGTGAGGTTTATGTTTCCTGGTGTCAACCTGTATTATTTCAGTGGACATTGTAATGAGGATGCATCTTGCTGCCTTTCCAATGAAGCAAGTTTTAATCAGTAATAGGTGAAAAACCATTCCTACAAAGGTGTTAATCAGAGACTTGGCTTTGTGGACACTTTTCAGAGAGCAAATGTGTTAGCATAAAAATAAAGCCATAAAATGGAGAGCTGACTAATCACTCAATTGGATTTCTCTGCCTGCATAATTTTTTTTCTCTGCAACCCCATGCTAAATTGTGCTTCCTGTTTTTTATAAAATGACTTAATCAAATCTGACTCTGATTGCATCAGAGAAGGCCAGGTACCCTACACTATAAGAGGTGGTTTGAAATTTTGACTTGTCTACTTAAAGATCAGCAAAATTTGATCACAAGGTCAATTATGTCACTGGGTGGTATTGAACCACCAGCCTTTCGGTTAACAGCCAAATGCGCTAATCGATTGCGCCACAGAGACAGCTTGCAAAAGCATGTACTGACAAAGGCTAAAAAGCATTCATCTAGAAAGTTTCCTAGAAAAAGGTTAAAAAGGCAATAATCTGGAGAGTTTTGCAAGATTTTTCTTCCATTGACCAACGAAGAAACACATTGGTACTTTCACATGATGAGTGAGTACTTCAGGATCTCTGGCACTTACATGAGCAGCAGAGTGGCGCAGCGGAAGCGTGCTGGGCCCATAACCCAGAGGTCGGTGGATCGAAACCATCCTCTGCTACGTGCACTTATTTTTTTGTTAATTAAATTCTTCCAAACTGGAATTGATATTTTGACTCTTTTATTTTTACTTAAAGTACAATAACTTTTAACATTTTAATTTGTTTTAATAGTATATTGACAGCATTGTTTTCTTTCAGAAATCCACTTAATTTTCTTTACCCTATTACTGAAATGGTAATTGACAAAAACAAGCTACATTGTCACCAGAAGAGCAATGCAAAATGTACAATTGATATTTCAAAATCATCTTTCCATCTTGAATTTCAATGATGCATTGGGGCAACGATTTTGTGAGAAACATCTTCACCCTTAAAGAAAGATTTTCTTAACTTCTTACCTGTGTGCTGATTAGATATCACCTGGTTTTCACATTAAACAGATTCCCACGTGAGAAAGAAGCAAGGATGCAGTGAGGTTTATGTTTCCTGGTGTCAACCTGTATTATTTCAGTGGACATTGTAATGAGGATGCATCTTGCTGCCTTTTCAATGAAGCAAGTTTTAATCAGTAATAGGTGAAAAACCATTCCTACAAAGGTGTTAATCAGAGACTTGGCTTTGTGGACACTTTTCAGAGAGCAAATGTGTTAGCATAAAAATAAAGCCATAAAATGGAGAGCTGATTAATCACTCAATTGGATTTCTCTGCCTGCATATTTTTTTTCTCTGCAACCCCAATGCTAAATTGTGCTTCCTGTTTTTTATAAAATGACTTAATCAAATCTGACTCTGATTGCATCAGAGAAGGCCAGGTACCTTACACCATAAAAGGTGGTTTGAAATTTTGACTTGTCTACTTAAAGATCACCAAAATTTGATCACAAGGTCAATTACGTCCCCGGGTGGGATTGAACCACCAACCTTTCGGTTAACAGCCGAATGCGCTAACCGATTGCGCCACAGAGACAGCTTGCAAAGGCATGTACTGACAAAGGCTAAAAAGCATTCATCTAGAAAGTTTCCTAGAAAAAGGTTAAAAAGGCAATAATCTGGAGAGTTTTGCAAGATTTTTCTTCCATTGACCAACGAAGAAACACATTGGTACTTTCACATGATGAGTGAGTTCTTCAGGATCTCTGACACTTACATGAGCAGCAGAGTGGCGCAGTGGAAGCGTGCTGGGCCCATAACCCAGAGGTCGGTGGATCGAAACCATCCTTTGCTATGTTAATTAAATTCTTCCAAAACTGGAATTGATATTTTGACTCTTTTATTTTTACTTAAAGTACAATAACTTTTAACATTTTAATTTGTTTTAATAGTATATTGACAGCATTGTTTTCTTTCAGAAATCCACTTAATTTTCTTTACCCTATTACTGAAATGGTAATTGATAAAAACAAGCTACATTGTCACCAGAAGAGCAATGCAAAATGTACAATTGATATTTCAAAATCATCTTTCCATCTTGAATTTCAATGATGCATTGGGGCAACGATTTTGTGAGAAACATCTTCACCCTTAAAGAAAGATTTTCTTAACTTCTTACCTGTGTGCTGATTAGATATCACCTGGTTTTCACATTAAACAGATTCCCACTTGAGAAAGCAGCAAGGATGCAGTGAGGTTTATGTTTCCTGGTGTCAACCTGTATTATTTCAGTGGACATTGTAATGAGGATGCATCTTGCTGCCTTTCCAATGAAGCAAGTTTTAATCAGTAATAGGTGAAAAACCATTCCTACAAAGGTGTTAATCAGAGACTTGGCTTTGTGGACACTTTTCAGAGAGCAAATGTGTTAGCATAAAAATAAAGCCATAAAATGGAGAGCTGATTAATCACTCAATTGGATTTCTCTGCCTGCATAATTTTTTTTCTCTGCAACCCCATGCTAAATTGTGCTTCCTGTTTTTTATAAAATGACTTAATCAAATCTGACTCTGATTGCATCAGAGAAGGCCTGGTACCCTACACTATAAGAGGTGGTTTGAAATTTTGACTTGTCTACTTAAAGATCAGCAAAATTTGATCACAAGGTCAATTACATCCCTGGGTGGTATTGAACCACCAGCCTTTCGGTTAACAGCCAAATGCGCTAACCGATTGCGCCACAGAGACAGCTTGCAAAATCATGTACTGACAAAGGCTAAAAAGCATTCATCTAGAAAGTTTCCTAGAAAAAGGTTAAAAAGGCAATAATCTGGAGAGTTTTGCAAGATTTTTCTTCCATTGACCAACGAAGAAACACATTGGTACTTTCACATGATGAGTGAGTTCTTCAGGATCTCTGACACTTACATGAGCAGCAGAGTGGCGCAGCGGAAGCGTGCTGGGCCCATAACCCAGAGGTCGGTGAATCGAAACCATCCTTTGCTATGTGCACTTATTTTTTTGTTAATTAAATTCTTCCAAAACTGGAATTGATATTTTGACTCTATTATTTTTACTTAAAGTACAATAACTTTTAACATTTTAATTTGTTTTAATAGTATATTGACAGCATTGTTTTCTTTCAGAAATCCACTTAATTTTCTTTACCCTATTACTGAAATGGTAATTGACAAAAACAAGCTACATTGTCACCAGAAGAGCAATGCAAAATGTACAATTGATATTTCAAAATCATCTTTCCATCTTGAATTTCAATGATGCATTGGGGCAACGATTTTGTGAGAAACATCTTCACCCTTAAAGAAAGATTTTCTTAACTTCTTACCTGTGTGCTGATTAGATATCACCTGGTTTTCACATAAAACAGATTCCCACGTGAGAAAGAAGCAAGGATGCAGTGAGGTTTATGTTTCCTGGTGTCAACCTGTATTATTTCAGTGGACATTGTAATGAGGATGCATCTTGCTGCCTTTTCAATGAAGCAAGTTTTAATCAGTAATAGGTGAAAAACCATTCCTACAAAGGTGTTAATCAGAGACTTGGCTTTGTGGACACTTTTCAGAGAGCAAATGTGTTAGCATAAAAATAAAGCCATAAAATGGAGAGCTGATTAATCACTCAATTGGATTTCTCTGCCTGCATATTTTTTTTTCTCTGCAACCCCAATGCTAAATTGTGCTTCCTGTTTTTTTATAAAATGACTTAATCAAATCTGACTCTGATTGCATCAGAGAAGGCCAGGTACCTTACACCATAAAAGGTGGTTTGAAATTTTGACTTGTCTACTTAAAGATCACCAAAATTTGATCACAAGGTCAATTACGTCCCCGGGTGGGATTGAACCACCAACCTTTCGGTTAACAGCCGAATGCGCTAACCGATTGCGCCACAGAGACAGCTTGCAAAAGCATGTACTGACAAAGGCTAAAAAGCATTCATCTAGAAAGTTTCCTAGAAAAAGGTTAAAAAGGCAATAATCTGGAGAGTTTTGCAAGATTTTTCTTCCATTGACCAACGAAGAAACACATTGGTACTTTCACATGATGAGTGAGTACTTCAGGATCTCTGACACTTACATGAGCAGCAGAGTGGCGCAGCGGAAGCGTGCTGGGCCCATAACCCAGAGGTCGGTGGATCGAAACCATCCTTTGCTATGTGCACTTATTTTTTTGTTAATTAAATTCTTCCAAAACTGGAATTGATATTTTGACTCTTTTATTTTTACTTAAAGTACAATAACTTTTAACATTTTAATTTGTTTTAATAGTATATTGACAGCATTGTTTTCTTTCAGAAATCCACTTAATTTTCTTTACCCTATTACTGAAATGGTAATTGACAAAAACAAGCTACATTGTCACCAGAAGAGCAATGCAAAATGTACAATTGATATTTCAAAATCATCTTTCCATCTTGAATTTCAATGATGCATTGGGGCAACAATTTTGTGAGAAACATCTTCACCCTTAAAGAAAGATTTTCTTAACTTCTTACCTGTGTGCTGATTAGATATCACCTGGTTTTCACATTAAACAGATTCCCACTTGAGAAAGCAGCAAGGATGCAGTGAGGTTTATGTTTCCTGGTGTCAACCTGTATTATTTCAGTGGACATTGTAATGAGGATGCATCTTGCTGCCTTTCCAATGAAGCAAGTTTTAATCAGTAATAGGTGAAAAACCATTCCTACAAAGGTGTTAATCAGAGACTTGGCTTTGTGGACACTTTTCAGAGAGCAAATGTGTTAGCATAAAAATAAAGCCATAAAATGGAGAGCTAATTAATCACTCAATTGGATTTCTCTGCCTGCATAATTTTTTTTCTCTGCAACCCCATGCTAAATTGTGCTTCCTGTTTTTTATAAAATGACTTAATCAAATATGACTCTGATTGCATCAGAGAAGGCCAGGTACCCTACACTATAAGAGGTGGTTTGAAATGTTGACTTGTCTACTTAAAGATCAGCAAAATTTGATCACAAGGTCAATTACGTCCCTGGGTGGTATTGAACCACCAGCCTTTCGGTTAACAGCCGAATGCGCTAACCGATTGCACCACAGAGACAACTTGCAAAAGCATGTACTAACAAAGGCTAAAAAGCATTCATCTAGAAAGTTTCCTAGAAAAAGGTTAAAAAGGCAATAATCTGGAGAGTTTTGCAAGATTTTTCTTCCATTGACCAACGAAGAAACACATTGGTACTTTCACATGATGAGTGAGTACTTCAGGATCTCTGGCACTTACATGAGCAGCAGAGTGGCGCAGCGGAAGCGTGCTGGGCCCATAACCCAGAGGTCGGTGGATCGAAACCATCCTCTGCTACGTGCACTTATTTTTTTGTTAATTAAATTCTTCCAAACTGGAATTGATATTTTGACTCTTTTATTTTTACTTAAAGTACAATAACTTTTAACATTTTAATTTGTTTTAATAGTATATTGACAGCATTGTTTTCTTTCAGAAATCCACTTAATTTTCTTTACCCTATTACTGAAATGGTAATTGACAAAAACAAGCTACATTGTCACCAGAAGAGCAATGCAAAATGTACAATTGATATTTCAAAATCATCTTTCCATCTTGAATTTCAATGATGCATTGGGGCAACGATTTTGTGAGAAACATCTTCACCCTTAAAGAAAGATTTTCTTAACTTCTTACCTGTGTGCTGATTAGATATCACCTGGTTTTCACATTAAACAGATTCCCACGTGAGAAAGAAGCAAGGATGCAGTGAGGTTTATGTTTCCTGGTGTCAACCTGTATTATTTCAGTGGACATTGTAATGAGGATGCATCTTGCTGCCTTTTCAATGAAGCAAGTTTTAATCAGTAACAGGTGAAAAACCATTCCTACAAAGGTGTTAATCAGAGACTTGGCTTTGTGGACACTTTTCAGAGAGCAAATGTGTTAGCATAAAAATAAAGCCATAAAATGGAGAGCTGATTAATCACTCAATTGGATTTCTCTGCCTGCATATTTTTTTTCTCTGCAACCCCAATGCTAAATTGTGCTTCCTGTTTTTTATAAAATGACTTAATCAAATCTGACTCTGATTGCATCAGAGAAGGCCAGGTACCTTACACCATAAAAGGTGGTTTGAAATTTTGACTTGTCTACTTAAAGATCACCAAAATTTGATCACAAGGTCAATTACGTCCCCGGGTGGGATTGAACCACCAACCTTTCGGTTAACAGCCGAATGCGCTAACCGATTGCGCCACAGAGACAGCTTGCAAAGGCATGTACTGACAAAGGCTAAAAAGCATTCATCTAGAAAGTTTCCTAGAAAAAGGTTAAAAAGGCAATAATCTGGAGAGTTTTGCAAGATTTTTCTTCCATTGACCAACGAAGAAACACATTGGTACTTTCACATGATGAGTGAGTTCTTCAGGATCTCTGACACTTACATGAGCAGCAGAGTGGCGCAGTGGAAGCGTGCTGGGCCCATAACCCAGAGGTCGGTGGATCGAAACCATCCTTTGCTATGTTAATTAAATTCTTCCAAAACTGGAATTGATATTTTGACTCTTTTATTTTTACTTAAAGTACAATAACTTTTAACATTTTAATTTGTTTTAATAGTATATTGACAGCATTGTTTTCTTTCAGAAATCCACTTAATTTTCTTTACCCTATTACTGAAATGGTAATTGATAAAAACAAGCTACATTGTCACCAGAAGAGCAATGCAAAATGTACAATTGATATTTCAAAATCATCTTTCCATCTTGAATTTCAATGATGCATTGGGGCAACGATTTTGTGAGAAACATCTTCACCCTTAAAGAAAGATTTTCTTAACTTCTTACCTGTGTGCTGATTAGATATCACCTGGTTTTCACATTAAACAGATTCCCACTTGAGAAAGCAGCAAGGATGCAGTGAGGTTTATGTTTCCTGGTGTCAACCTGTATTATTTCAGTGGACATTGTAATGAGGATGCATCTTGCTGCCTTTCCAATGAAGCAAGTTTTAATCAGTAATAGGTGAAAAACGATTCCTACAAAGGTGTTAATCAGAGACTTGGCTTTGTGGACACTTTTCAGAGAGCAAATGTGTTAGCATAAAAATAAAGCCATAAAATGGAGAGCTGATTAATCACTCAATTGGATTTCTCTGCCTGCATAATTTTTTTTCTCTGCAACCCCATGCTAAATTGTGCTTCCTGTTTTTTATAAAATGACTTAATCAAATCTGACTCTGATTGCATCAGAGAAGGCCTGGTACCCTACACTATAAGAGGTGGTTTGAAATTTTGACTTGTCTACTTAAAGATCAGCAAAATTTGATCACAAGGTCAATTACATCCCTGGGTGGTATTGAACCACCAGCCTTTCGGTTAACAGCCAAATGCGCTAACCGATTGCGCCACAGAGACAGCTTGCAAAATCATGTACTGACAAAGGCTAAAAAGCATTCATCTAGAAAGTTTCCTAGAAAAAGGTTAAAAAGGCAATAATCTGGAGAGTTTTGCAAGATTTTTCTTCCATTGACCAACGAAGAAACACATTGGTACTTTCACATGATGAGTGAGTTCTTCAGGATCTCTGACACTTACATGAGCAGCAGAGTGGCGCAGCGGAAGCGTGCTGGGCCCATAACCCAGAGGTCGGTGAATCGAAACCATCCTCTGCTATGTGCACTTATTTTTTTGTTAATTAAATTCTTCCAAAACTGGAATTGATATTTTGACTCTATTATTTTTACTTAAAGTACAATAACTTTTAACATTTTAATTTGTTTTAATAGTATATTGACAGCATTGTTTTCTTTCAGAAATCCACTTAATTTTCTTTACCCTATTACTGAAATGGTAATTGACAAAAACAAGCTACATTGTCACCAGAAGAGCAATGCAAAATGTACAATTGATATTTCAAAATCATCTTTCCATCTTGAATTTCAATGATGCATTGGGGCAACGATTTTGTGAGAAACATCTTCACCCTTAAAGAAAGATTTTCTTAACTTCTTACCTGTGTGCTGATTAGATATCACCTGGTTTTCACATAAAACAGATTCCCACGTGAGAAAGAAGCAAGGATGCAGTGAGGTTTATGTTTCCTGGTGTCAACCTGTATTATTTCAGTGGACATTGTAATGAGGATGCATCTTGCTGCCTTTTCAATGAAGCAAGTTTTAATCAGTAATAGGTGAAAAACCATTCCTACAAAGGTGTTAATCAGAGACTTGGCTTTGTGGACACTTTTCAGAGAGCAAATGTGTTAGCATAAAAATAAAGCCATAAAATGGAGAGCTGATTAATCACTCAATTGGATTTCTCTGCCTGCATATTTTTTTTTCTCTGCAACCCCAATGCTAAATTGTGCTTCCTGTTTTTTTATAAAATGACTTAATCAAATCTGACTCTGATTGCATCAGAGAAGGCCAGGTACCTTACACCATAAAAGGTGGTTTGAAATTTTGACTTGTCTACTTAAAGATCACCAAAATTTGATCACAAGGTCAATTACGTCCCCGGGTGGGATTGAACCACCAACCTTTCGGTTAACAGCCGAATGCGCTAACCGATTGCGCCACAGAGACAGCTTGCAAAAGCATGTACTGACAAAGGCTAAAAAGCATTCATCTAGAAAGTTTCCTAGAAAAAGGTTAAAAAGGCAATAATCTGGAGAGTTTTGCAAGATTTTTCTTCCATTGACCAACGAAGAAACACATTGGTACTTTCACATGATGAGTGAGTACTTCAGGATCTCTGACACTTACATGAGCAGCAGAGTGGCGCAGCGGAAGCGTGCTGGGCCCATAACCCAGAGGTCGGTGGATCGAAACCATCCTTTGCTATGTGCACTTATTTTTTTGTTAATTAAATTCTTCCAAAACTGGAATTGATATTTTGACTCTTTTATTTTTACTTAAAGTACAATAACTTTTAACATTTTAATTTGTTTTAATAGTATATTGACAGC
Organism: Pseudophryne corroboree; assembly: GCF_028390025.1. NCBI lineage: Eukaryota > Metazoa > Chordata > Amphibia > Anura > Myobatrachidae > Pseudophryne > Pseudophryne corroboree. Next base: position 19,763,197 of record NC_086447.1, read on the forward strand.
ATTGTTTTCTTTCAGAAATCCACTTAATTTTCTTTACCCTATTACTGAAATGGTAATTGACAAAAACAAGCTACATTGTCACCAGAAGAGCAATGCAAAATGTACAATTGATATTTCAAAATCATCTTTCCATCTTGAATTTCAATGATGCATTGGGGCAACAATTTTGTGAGAAACATCTTCACCCTTAAAGAAAGATTTTCTTAACTTCTTACCTGTGTGCTGATTAGATATCACCTGGTTTTCACATTAAACAGATTCCCACTTGAGAAAGCAGCAAGGATGCAGTGAGGTTTATGTTTCCTGGTGTCAACCTGTATTATTTCAGTGGACATTGTAATGAGGATGCATCTTGCTGCCTTTCCAATGAAGCAAGTTTTAATCAGTAATAGGTGAAAAACCATTCCTACAAAGGTGTTAATCAGAGACTTGGCTTTGTGGACACTTTTCAGAGAGCAAATGTGTTAGCATAAAAATAAAGCCATAAAATGGAGAGCTAATTAATCACTCAATTGGATTTCTCTGCCTGCATAATTTTTTTTCTCTGCAACCCCATGCTAAATTGTGCTTCCTGTTTTTTATAAAATGACTTAATCAAATATGACTCTGATTGCATCAGAGAAGGCCAGGTACCCTACACTATAAGAGGTGGTTTGAAATGTTGACTTGTCTACTTAAAGATCAGCAAAATTTGATCACAAGGTCAATTACGTCCCTGGGTGGTATTGAACCACCAGCCTTTCGGTTAACAGCCGAATGCGCTAACCGATTGCACCACAGAGACAACTTGCAAAAGCATGTACTAACAAAGGCTAAAAAGCATTCATCTAGAAAGTTTCCTAGAAAAAGGTTAAAAAGGCAATAATCTGGAGAGTTTTGCAAGATTTTTCTTCCATTGACCAACGAAGAAACACATTGGTACTTTCACATGATGAGTGAGTACTTCAGGATCTCTGGCACTTACATGAGCAGCAGAGTGGCGCAGCGGAAGCGTGCTGGGCCCATAACCCAGAGGTCGGTGGATCGAAACCATCCTCTGCTATGTGCACTTATTTTTTTGTTAATTAAATTCTTCCAAAACTGGAATTGATATTTTGACTCTTTTATTTTTACTTAAAGTACAATAACTTTTAACATTTTAATTTGTTTTAATAGTATATTGACAGCATTGTTTTCTTTCAGAAATCCACTTAATTTTCTTTACCCTATTACTGAAATGGTAATTGACAAAAACAAGCTACATTGTCACCAGAAGAGCAATGCAAAATGTACAATTGATATTTCAAAATCATCTTTCCATCTTGAATTTCAATGATGCATTGGGGCAACGATTTTGTGAGAAACATCTTCACCCTTAAAGAAAGATTTTCTTAACTTCTTACCTGTGTGCTGATTAGATATCACCTGGTTTTCACATTAAACAGATTCCCACGTGAGAAAGCAGCAAGGATGCAGTGAGGTTTATGTTTCCTGGTGTCAACCTGTATTATTTCAGTGGACATTGTAATGAGGATGCATCTTGCTGCCTTTCCAATGAAGCAAGTTTTAATCAGTAATAGGTGAAAAACCATTCCTACAAAGGTGTTAATCAGAGACTTGGCTTTGTGGACACTTTTCAGAGAGCAAATGTGTTAGCATAAAAATAAAGCCATAAAATGGAGAGCTGATTAATCACTCAACTGGATTTCTCTGCCTGCATATTTTTTTTTCCCTGCAACCCCAATGCTAAATTGTGCTTCCTGTTTTTTATAAAATGACTTAATCAAATATGACTCTGATTGCATCAGAGAAGGCCAGGTACCTTACACCATAAAAGGTGGTTTGAAATTTTGACTTGTCTACTTAAAGATCAGCAAAATTTGATCACAAGGTCAATTACATCCCTGGGTGGGATTGAACCACCAAGCTTTCGGTTAACACCCGAATGCGCTAACCGATTGCGCCACAGAGACAGCTTGCAAAAGTATGTACTGACAAAGGCTAAAAAGCATTCATCTAGAAAGTTTCCTAGAAAAAGGTTAAAAAGGCAATAATCTGGAGAGTTTTGCAAGATTTTTCTTCCATTGACCAACGAAGAAACACATTGGTACTTTCACATGATGAGTGAGTACTTCAGGATCTCTGACACTTACATGAGCAGCAGAGAGGCGCAACGGAAGCGTGCTGGGCACATAACCCAGAGGTTGGTGGATCGAAACCATCCTCTGCTATGTGCACTTATTTTTTTTGTTAATTAAATTCTTCCAAAACTGGAATTGATATTTTGACTCTTTTATTTTTACTTAAAGTACAATAACTTTTAACATTTTAATTTGTTTTAGTGTATTGACAGCATTGTTTTCTTTCAGAAATCCACTTAATTTTCTTTACCCTATTACTGAAATGGTAATTGACAAAAACAAGCTACATTGTCACCAGAAGAGCAATGCAAAATGTACAATTGATATTTCAAAATCATCTTTCCAGCTTGAATTTCAATGATGCATTGGGGCAACGATTTTGTGAGAAACATCTTCACCCTTAAAGAAAGATTTTCTTAACTTCTTACCTGTGTGCTGATTAGATATCACCTGGTTTTCACATTAAACAGATTCCCACTTGAGAAAGCAGCAAGGATGCAGTGAGGTTTATGTTTCCTGGTGTCAACCTGTATTATTTCAATGGACATTGTAATGAGGATGCATCTTGCTGCCTTTCCAATGAAGCAAGTTTTATTCAGTAATAGGTGAAAAACCATTCCTACAAAGGTGTTAATCAGAGACTTGGCTTTGTGGACACTTTTCAGAGAGCAAATGTGTTAGCATAAAAATAAAGCCATAAAATGGAGAGCTGATTAATCACTCAATTGGATTTCTCTGCCTGCATAATTTTTTTTCTCTGCAACCCCATGCTAAATTGTGCTTCCTGTTTTTTATAAAATGACTTAATCAAATCTGACTCTGATTGCATCAGAGAAGGCCAGGTACCCTACACTATAAGAGGTGGTTTGAAATTTTGACTTGTCTACTTAAAGATCAGCAAAATTTGATCACAAGGTCAACTACGTCCCTGGGTGGTATTGAACCACCAGCCTTTCGGTTAACAGCCAAATGCTCTAACCGATTGCACCACAGAGACAACTTGCAAAAGCATGTACTAACAAAGGCTAAAAAGCATTCATCTAGAAAGTTTCCTAGAAAAAGGTTAAAAAGGCAATAATCTGGAGAGTTTTGCAAGATTTTTCTTCCATTGACCAACGAAGAAACACATTGGTACTTTCACATGATGAGTGAGTACTTCAGGATCTCTGGCACTTACATGAGCAGCAGAGTGGCGCAGCGGAAGCGTGCTGGGCCCATAACCCTGAGGTCGGTGGATCGAAACCATCCTCTGCTATGTGCACTTATTTTTTTGTTAATTAAATTCTTCCAAAACTGGAATTGATATTTTGACTCTTTTATTTTTACTTAAAGTACAATAACTTTTAACATTTTAATTTGTTTTAATAGTATATTGACAGCATTGTTTTCTTTCAGAAATCCACTTAATTTTCTTTACCCTATTACTGAAATGGTAATTGATAAAAACAAGCTACATTGTCACCAGAAGAGCAATGCAAAATGTACAATTGATATTTCAAAATCATCTTTCCATCTTGAATTTCAATGATGCATTGGGGCAACGATTTTGTGAGAAACATCTTCACCATTAAAGAAAGATTTTCCTAACTTCTTACCTGTGTGCTGATTAGATATCACCTGGTTTTCACATTAAACAGATTCCCACTTGAGAAAGCAGCAAGGATGCAGTGAGGTTTATGTTTCCTGGTGTCAACCTGTATTATTTCAGTGGACATTGTAATGAGGATGCATCTTGCTGCCTTTCCAATGAAGCAAGTTTTAATCAGTAATAGGTGAAAAACCATTCCTACAAAGGTGTTAATCAGAGACTTGGCTTTGTGGACACTTTTCAGAGAGCAAATGTGTTAGCATAAAAATAAAGCCATAAAATGGAGAGCTGATTAATCACTCAATTGGATTTCTCTGCCTGCATAATTTTTTTTCTCTGCAACCCCATGCTAAATTGTGCTTCCTGTTTTTTATAAAATGACTTAATCAAATCTGACTCTGATTGCATCAGAGAAGGCCAGGTACCCTACACTATAAGAGGTGGTTTGAAATTTTGACTTGTCTACTTAAAGATCACCAAAATTTGATCACAAGGTCAATTACGTCCCCGGGTGGGATTGAACCACCAACCTTTCGGTTAACAGCCGAATGCGCTAACCGATTGCGCCACAGAGACAGCTTGCGAAAGCATGTACTGACAAAGGCTAAAAAGCATTCATCTAGAAAGTTTCCTAGAAAAAGTTTAAAAAGGCAATAATCTGGAGAGTTTTGCAAGATTTTTCTTCCATTGACCAACGAAGAAACACATTGGTACTTTCACATGATGAGTGAGTACTTCAGGATCTCTGACACTTACATGAGTAGCAGAGTGGCGCAGCGGAAGCGTGCTGGGCCCATAACCCAGAGGTCGGTGGATCGAAACCATCCTCTGCTATGTGCACTTATTTTTTTGTTAATTAAATTCTTCCAAAACTGGAATTGATATTTTGACTCTTTTATTTTTACTTAAAGTACAATAACTTTTAACATTTTAATTTGTTTTAATAGTATATTGACAGCATTGTTTTCTTTCAGAAATCCACTTAATTTTCTTTACCCTATTACTGAAACGGTAATTGACAAAAACAAGCTACATTGTCACCAGAAGAGCAATGCAAAATGTACAATTGATATTTCAAAATCATCTTTCCAGCTTGAATTTCAATGATGCATTGGGGCAACGATTTTGTGAGAAACATCTTCACCCTTAAAGAAAGATTTTCTTAACTTCTTACCTGTGTGCTGATTAGATATCACCTGGTTTTCACATTAAACAGATTCCCACTTGAGAAAGCAGCAAGGATGCAGTGAGGTTTATGTTTCCTGGTGTCAACCTGTATTATTTCAGTGGACATTGTAATGAGGATGCATCTTGCTGCCTTTCCAATGAAGCAAGTTTTAATCAGTAATAGGTGAAAAACCATTCCTACAAAGGTGTTAATCAGAGACTTGGCTTTGTGGACACTTTTCAGAGAGCAAATGTGTTAGCATAAAAATAAAGCCATAAAATGGAGAGCTGATTAATCACTCAATTGGATTTCTCTGCCTGCATAATTTTTTTTCTCTGCAACCCCAATGCTAAATTGTGCTTCCTGTTTTTTATAAAATGACTTAATCAAATATGACTCTGATTGCATCAGAGAAGGCCAGGTACCCTACACCATAAAAGGTGGTTTGAAATTTTGACTTGTCTACTTAAAGATCACCAAAATTTGATCACAAGGTCAATTACGTCCCTGGGTGGGATTGAACCACCAACCTTTCGGTTAACAGCCGAATGCGCTAACCGATTGCGCCACAGAGACAGCTTGCAAAAGCATGTACTGACAAAGGCTAAAAAGCATTCATCTAGAAAGTTTCCTAGAAAAAGGTTAAAAAGGCAATAATCTGGAGAGTTTTGCAAGATTTTTCTTCCATTGACCAACGAAGAAACACATTGGTACTTTCACATGATGAGTGAGTACTTCAGGATCTCTGGCACTTACATGAGCAGCAGAGTGGCGCAGCGGAAGCGTGCTGGGCCCATAACCCAGAGGTCGGTGGATCGAATCCATCCTCTGCTATGTGCACTTATTTTTTTGTTAATTAAATTCTTCCAAAACTGGAATTGATATTTTGACTCTTTTATTTTTACTTAAAGTACAATAACTTTTAACATTTTAATTTGTTTTAATAGTATATTGACAGCATTGTTTTCTTTCAGAAATCCACTTAATTTTCTTTACCCTATTACTGAATTGGTAATTGACAAAAACAAGCTACATTGTCACCAGAAGAGCAATGCAAAATGTACAATTGATATTTCAAAATCATCTTTCCATCTTGAATTTCAATGATGCATTGGGGCAACGATTTTGTGAGAAACATCTTCACCCTTAAAGAAAGATTTTCTTAACTTCTTACCTGTGTGCTGATTAGATATCACCTGGTTTTCACATTAAACAGATTCCCACGTGAGAAAGCAGCAAGGATGCAGTGAGGTTTATGTTTCCTGGTGTCAACCTGTATTATTTCAGTGGACATTGTAATGAGGATGCATCTTGCTGCCTTTCCAATGAAGCAAGTTTTAATCAGTAATAGGTGAAAAACCATTCCTACAAAGGTGTTAATCAGAGACTTGGCTTTGTGGACACTTTTCAGAGAGCAAATGTGTTAGCATAAAAATAAAGCCATAAAATGGAGAGCTGATTAATCACTCAATTGGATTTCTCTGCCTGCATATTTTTTTTTCTCTGCAACCCCAATGCTAAATTGTGCTTCCTGTTTTTTATAAAATGACTTAATCAAATATGACTCTGATTGCATCAGAGAAGGCCAGGTACCTTACACCATAAAAGGTGGTTTGAAATTTTGACTTGTCTACTTAAAGATCAGCAAAATTTGATCACAAGGTCAATTACATCCCTGGGTGGGATTGAACCACCAAGCTTTCGGTTAACAGCCGAATGCGCTAACCGATTGCGCCACAGAGACAGCTTGCAAAAGCATGTACTGACAAAGGCTAAAAAGCATTCATCTAGAAAGTTTCCTAGAAAAAGGTTAAAAAGGCAATAATCTGGAGAGTTTTGCAAGATTTTTCTTCCATTGACCAACGAAGAAACACATTGGTACTTTCACATGATGAGTGAGTACTTCAGGATCTCTGATACTTACATGAGCAGCAGAGTGGCGCAACGGAAGCGTGCTGGGCACATAACCCAGAGGTTGGTGGATCGAAACCATCCTCTGCTATGTGCACTTATTTTTTTTGTTAATTAAATTCTTCCAAAACTGGAATTGATATTTTGACTCTTTTATTTTTACTTAAAGTACAATAACTTTTAACATTTTAATTTGTTTTAGTGTATTGACAGCATTGTTTTCTTTCAGAAATCCACTTAATTTTCTTTACCCTATTACTGAAATGGTAATTGACAAAAACAAGCTACATTGTCACCAGAAGAGCAATGCAAAATGTACAATTGATATTTCAAAATCATCTTTCCAGCTTGAATTTCAATGATGCATTGGGGCAACGATTTTGTGAGAAACATCTTCACCCTTAAAGAAAGATTTTCTTAACTTCTTACCTGTGTGCTGATTAGATATCACCTGGTTTTCACATTAAACAGATTCCCACTTGAGAAAGCAGCAAGGATGCAGTGAGGTTTATGTTTCCTGGTGTCAACCTGTATTATTTCAATGGACATTGTAATGAGGATGCATCTTGCTGCCTTTCCAATGAAGCAAGTTTTAATCAGTAATAGGTGAAAAACCATTCCTACAAAGGTGTTAATCAGAGACTTGGCTTTGTGGACACTTTTCAGAGAGCAAATGTGTTAGCATAAAAATAAAGCCATAAAATGGAGAGCTGATTAATCACTCAATTGGATTTCTCTGCCTGCATAATTTTTTTTCTCTGCAACCCCATGCTAAATTGTGCTTCCTGTTTTTTATAAAATGACTTAATCAAATCTGACTCTGATTGCATCAGAGAAGGCCAGGTACCCTACACTATAAGAGGTGGTTTGAAATTTTGACTTGTCTACTTAAAGATCACCAAAATTTGATCACAAGGTCAATTACGTCCCTGGGTGGTATTGAACCACCAGCCTTTCGGTTAACAGCCAAATGCTCTAACCGATTGCACCACAGAGACAACTTGCAAAAGCATGTACTAACAAAGGCTAAAAAGCATTCATCTAGAAAGTTTCCTAGAAAAAGGTTAAAAAGGCAATAATCTGGAGAGTTTTGCAAGATTTTTCTTCCATTGACCAACGAAGAAACACATTGGTACTTTCACATGATGAGTGAGTACTTCAGGATCTCTGGCACTTACATGAGCAGCAGAGTGGCGCAGCGGTAGCGTGCTGGGCCCATAACCCTGAGGTCGGTGGATCGAAACCATCCTCTGCTATGTGCACTTCTTTTTTTGTTAATTAAATTCTTCCAAAACTGGAATTGATATTTTGACTCTTTTATTTTTACTTAAAGTACAATAACTTTTAACATTTTAATTTGTTTTAATAGTATATTGACAGCATTGTTTTCTTTCAGAAATCCACTTAATTTTCTTTACCCTATTACTGAAATGGTAATTGATAAAAACAAGCTACATTGTCACCAGAAGAGCAATGCAAAATGTACAATTGATATTTCAAAATCATCTTTCCAGCTTGAATTTCAATGATGCATTGGGGCAACGATTTTGTGAGAAACATCTTCACCCTTAAAGAAAGATTTTCTTAACTTCTTACCTGTGTGCTGATTAGATATCACCTGGTTTTCACATTAAACAGATTCCCACTTGAGAAAGCAGCAAGGATGCAGTGAGGTTTATGTTTCCTGGTGTCAACCTGTATTATTTCAGTGGACATTGTAATGAGGATGCATCTTGCTGCCTTTCCAATGAAGCAAGTTTTAATCAGTAATAGGTGAAAAACCATTCCTACAAAGGTGTTAATCAGAGACTTGGCTTTGTGGACACTTTTCAGAGAGCAAATGTGTTAGCATAAAAATAAAGCCATAAAATGGAGAGCTGATTAATCACTCAATTGGATTTCTCTGCCTGCATAATTTTTTTTCTCTGCAACCCCATGCTAAATTGTGCTTCCTGTTTTTTATAAAATGACTTAATCAAATCTGACTCTGATTGCATCAGAGAAGGCCAGGTACCCTACACTATAAGAGGTGGTTTGAAATTTTGACTTGTCTACTTAAAGATCACCAAAATTTGATCACAAGGTCAATTACTTCCCCGGGTGGGATTGAACCACCAACCTTTCGGTTAACAGCCAAATGCGCTAACCGATTGCGCCACAGAGACAGCTTGCAAAAGCATGTACTGACAAAGGCTAAAAAGCATTAATCTAGAAAGTTTCCTAGAAAAAGGTTAAAAAGGCAATAATCTGGAGAGTTTTGCAAGATTTTTCTTCCATTGACCAACGAAGAAACACATTGGTACTTTCACATGATGGGTGAGTACTTCAGGATCTCTGACACTTACATGAGCAGCAGAGTGGCGCAGCGTAAGCGTGCTGGGCCCATAACCCAGAGGTTGGTGGATCGAAACCATCCCCTGCTATGTGCACTTTTTTTTTTGTTAATTAAATTCTTCCAAAACTGGAATTGATATTTTGACTCTTTTATTTTTACTTAAAGTACAATAACTTTTAACATTTTAATTTGTTTTAATAGTATATTGACAGCATTGTTTTCTTTCAGAAATCCACTTAATTTTCTTTACCCTATTACTGAAATGGTAATTGACAAAAACAAGCTACATTGTCACCAGAAGAGCAATGCAAAATGTACAATTGATATTTCAAAATCATCTTTCCAGCTTGAATTTCAATGATGCATTGGGGCAACGATTTTGTGAGAAACATCTTCACCCTTAAAGAAAGATTTTCTTAACTTCTTACCTGTGTGCTGATTAGATATCACCTGGTTTTCACATTAAACAGATTCCCACTTGAGAAAGCAGCAAGGATGCAGTGAGGTTTATGTTTCCTGGTGTCAACCTGTATTATTTCAGTGGACATTGTAATGAGGATGCATCTTGCTGCCTTTCCAATGAAGCAAGTTTTAATCAGTAATAGGTGAAAAACCATTCCTACAAAGGTGTTAATCAGAGACTTGGCTTTGTGGACACTTTTCAGAGAGCAAATGTGTTAGCATAAAAATAAAGCCATAAAATGGAGAGCTGATTAATCACTCAATTGGATTTCTCTGCCTGCATAATTTTTTTTCTCTGCAACCCCAATGCTAAATTGTGCTTCCTGTTTTTTATAAAATGACTTAATCAAATCTGACTCTGATTGCATCAGAGAAGGCCAGGTACCCTACACTATAAGAGGTGGTTTGAAATTTTGACTTGTCTACTTAAAGATCAACAAAATTTGATCACAAGGTCAATTACGTCCCTGGGTGGTATTGAACCACCAGCCTTTCGGTTAACAGCCGAATGCGCTAACCGATTGCACCACAGAGACAACTTGCAAAAGCATGTACTAACAAAGGCTAAAAAGCATTCATCTAGAAAGTTTCCTAGAAAAAGGTTAAAAAGGCAATAATCTGGAGAGTTTTGCAAGATTTTTCTTCCATTGACCAACGAAGAAACACATTGGTACTTTCACATGATGAGTGAGTACTTCAGGATCTCTGGCACTTACATGAGCAGCAGAGTGGCGCAGCGGAAGCGTGCTTGGCCCATAACCCAGAGGTCGGTGGATCGAAACCATCCTCTGCTATGTGCACTTCTTTTTTTGTTAATTAAATTCTTCCAAAACTGGAATTGATATTTTGACTCTTTTATTTTTACTTAAAGTACAATAACTTTTAACATTTTAATTTGTTTTAATAGTATATTGACAGCATTGTTTTTTTTTCAGAAATCCACTTAATTTTCTTTACCCTATTACTGAAATGGTAATTGACAAAAACAAGCTACATTGTCACCAGAAGAGCAATGCAAAATGTACAATTGATATTTCAAAATCATCTTTCCATTTTGAATTTCAATGATGCATTGGGGCAACGATTTTGTGAGAAACATCTTCACCCTTAAAGAAAGATTTTCTTAACTTCTTACCTGTGTGCTGATTAGATATCACCTGGTTTTCACATTAAACAGATTCCCACTTGAGAAAGCAGCAAGGATGCAGTGAGGTTTATGTTTCCTGGTGTCAACCTGTATTATTTCAATGGACATTGTAATGAGGATGCATCTTGCTGCCTTTCCAATGAAGCAAGTTTTAATCAGTAATAGGTGAAAAACCATTCCTACAAAGGTGTTAATCAGAGACTTGGCTTTGTGGACACTTTTCAGAGAGCAAATGTGTTAGCATAAAAATAAAGCCATAAAATGGAGAGCTGATTAATCACTCAATTGGATTTCTCTGCCTGCATAATTTTTTTTCTCTGCAACCCCATGCTAAATTGTGCTTCCTGTTTTTTATAAAATGACTTAATCAAATCTGACTCTGATTGCATCTGAGAAGGCCAGGTACCCTACACTATAAGAGGTGGTTTGAAATTTTGACTTGTCTACTTAAAGATCAGCAAAATTTGATCACAAGGTCAATTACGTCCCTGGGTGGTATTGAACCACCAGCCTTTCGGTTAACAGCCAAATGCTCTAACCGATTGCACCACAGAGACAACTTGCAAAAGCATGTACTAACAAAGGCTAAAAAGCATTCATCTAGAAAGTTTCCTAGAAAAAGGTTAAAAAGGCAATAATCTGGAGAGTTTTGCAAGATTTTTCTTCCATTGACCAACGAAGAAACACATTGGTACTTTCACATGATGAGTGAGTACTTCAGGATCTCTGGCACTTACATGAGCAGCAGAGTGGCGCAGCGGAAGCGTGCTGGGCCCATAACCCTGAGGTCGGTGGATCGAAACCATCCTCTGTTATGTGCACTTATTTTTTTGTTAATTAAATTCTTCCAAAACTGGAATTGATATTTTGACTCTTTTATTTTTACTTAAAGTACAATAACTTTTAACATTTTAATTTGTTTTAATAGTATATTGACAGCATTGTTTTCTTTCAGAAATCCACTTAATTTTCTTTACCCTATTACTGAAATGGTAATTGATAAAAACAAGCTACATTGTCACCAGAAGAGCAATGCAAAATGTACAATTGATATTTCAAAATCATCTTTCCATCTTGAATTTCAATGATGCATTGGGGCAACGATTTTGTGAGAAACATCTTCACCCTTAAAGAAAGATTTTCTTAACTTCTTACCTGTGTGCTGATTAGATATCACCTGGTTTTCACATTAAACAGATTCCCACTTGAGAAAGCAGCAAGGATGCAGTGAGGTTTATGTTTCCTGGTGTCAACCTGTATTATTTCAGTGGACATTGTAATGAGGATGCATCTTGCTGCCTTTCCAATGAAGCAAGTTTTAATCAGTAATAGGTGAAAAACCATTCCTACAAAGGTGTTAATCAGAGACTTGGCTTTGTGGACACTTTTCAGAGAGCAAATGTGTTAGCATAAAAATAAAGCCATAAAATGGAGAGCTGATTAATCACTCAACTGGATTTCTCTGCCTGCATATTTTTTTTTCTCTGCAACCCCAATGCTAAATTGTGCTTCCTGTTTTTTATAAAATGACTTAATCAAATCTGACTCTGATTGCATCAGAGAAGGCCAGGTACCTTACACCATAAAAGGTGGTTTGAAATTTTGACTTGTCTACTTAAAGATCAGCAAAATTTGATCACAAGGTCAATTACATCCCTGGGTGGGATTGAACCACCAAGCTTTCGGTTAACAGCCGAATGCGCTAACCGATTGCGCCACAGAGACAGCTTGCAAAAGTATGTACTGACAAAGGCTAAAAAGCATTCATCTAGAAAGTTTCCTAGAAAAAGGTTAAAAAGGCAATAATCTGGAGAGTTTTGCAAGATTTTTCTTCCATTGACCAACGAAGAAACACATTGGTACTTTCACATGATGAGTGAGTACTTCAGGATCTCTGACACTTACATGAGCAGCAGAGTGGCGCAACGGAAGCGTGCTGGGCACATAACCCAGAGGTTGGTGGATCGAAACCATTCTCTGCTATGTGCACTTATTTTTTTTGTTAATTAAATTCTTCCAAAACTGGAATTGATATTTTGACTTTTTTATTTTTACTTAAAGTACAATAACTTTTAACATTTTAATTTGTTTTAGTGTATTGACAGCATTGTTTTCTTTCAGAAATCCACTTAATTTTCTTTACCCTATTACTGAAATGGTAATTGACAAAAACAAGCTACATTGTCACCAGAAGAGCAATGCAAAATGTACAATTGATATTTCAAAATCATCTTTCCAGCTTGAATTTCAATGATGCATTGGGGCAACGATTTTGTGAGAAACATCTTCACCCTTAAAGAAAGATTTTCTTAACTTCTTACCTGTGTGCTGATTAGATATCACCTGGTTTTCACATTAAACAGATTCCCACTTGAGAAAGCAGCAAGGATGCAGTGAGGTTTATGTTTCCTGGTGTCAACCTGTATTATTTCAGTGGACATTGTAATGAGGATGCATCTTGCTGCCTTTCCAATGAAGCAAGTTTTAATCAGTAATAGGTGAAAAACCATTCCTACAAAGGTGTTAATCAGAGACTTGGCTTTGTGGACACTTTTCAGAGAGCAAATGTGTTAGCATAAAAATAAAGCCATAAAATGGAGAGCTGATTAATCACTCAATTGGATTTCTCTGCCTGCATAATTTTTTTTCTCTGCAACCCCATGCTAAATTGTGCTTCCTGTTTTTTATAAAATGACTTAATCAAATCTGACTCTGATTGCATCAGAGAAGGCCAGGTACCCTACACTATAAGAGGTGGTTTGAAATTTTGACTTGTCTACTTAAAGATCAGCAAAATTTGATCACTAGGTCAATTACATCCCTGGGTGGTATTGAACCACCAGCCTTTCGGTTAACAGCCAAATGCTCTAACCGATTGCACCACAGAGACAACTTGCAAAAGCATGTACTAACAAAGGCTAAAAAGCATTCATCTAGAAAGTTTCCTAGAAAAAGGTTAAAAAGGCAATAATCTGGAGAGTTTTGCAAGATTTTTCTTCCATTGACCAACGAAGAAACACATTGGTACTTTCACATGATGAGTGAGTACTTCAGGATCTCTGGCACTTACATGAGCAGCAGAGTGGCGCAGCGGAAGCGTGCTGGGCCCATAACCTTGAGGTCGGTGGATCGAAACCATCCTCTGCTATGTGCACTTATTTTTTTGTTAATTAAATTCTTCCAAAACTGGAATTGATTTTTTGACTCTTTTATTTTTACTTAAAGTACAATAACTTTTAACATTTTAATTTGTTTTAATAGTATATTGACAGCATTGTTTTCTTTCAGAAATCCACTTAATTTTCTTTACCCTATTACTGAAATGGTAATTGATAAAAACAAGCTACATTGTCACCAGAAGAGCAATGCAAAATGTACAATTGATATTTCAAAATCATCTTTCCATCTTGAATTTCAATGATGCATTGGGGCAACGATTTTGTGAGAAACATCTTCACCCTTAAAGAAAGATTTTCTTAACTTCTTACCTGTGTGCTGATTAGATATCACCTGGTTTTCACATTAAACAGATTCCCACTTGAGAAAGCAGCAAGGATGCAGTGAGGTTTATGTTTCCTGGTGTCAACCTGTATTATTTCAGTGGACATTGTAATGAGGATGCATCTTGCTGCCTTTCCAATGAAGCAAGTTTTAATCAGTAATAGGTGAAAAACCATTCCTACAAAGGTGTTAATCAGAGACTTGGCTTTGTGGACACTTTTCAGAGAGCAAATGTGTTAGCATAAAAATAAAGCCATAAAATGGAGAGCTGATTAATCACTCAATTGGATTTCTCTGCCTGCATAATTTTTTTTCTCTGCAACCCCATGCTAAATTGTGCTTCCTGTTTTTTATAAAATGACTTAATCAAATCTGACTCTGATTGCATCAGAGAAGGCCAGGAACCCTACACTATAAGAGGTGGTTTGAAATTTTGACTTGTCTACTTAAAGATCACCAAAATTTGATCACAAGGTCAATTACGTCCCCGGGTGGGATTGAACCACCAACCTTTCGGTTAACAGCCGAATGCGCTAACCGATTGCGCCACAGAGACAGCTTGCAAAAGCATGTACTGACAAAGGCTAAAAAGCATTCATCTAGAAAGTTTCCTAGAAAAAGTTTAAAAAGGCAATAATCTGGAGAGTTTTGCAAGATTTTTCTTCCATTGACCAACGAAGAAACACATTAGTACTTTCACATGATGAGTGAGTACTTCAGGATCTCTGACACTTACATGAGCAGCAGAGTGGCGCAGCGGAAGCGTGCTGGGCCCATAACCCAGAGGTCGGTGGATCGAAACCATCCTCTGCTATGTGCACTTATTTTTTTGTTAATTAAATTCTTCCAAAACTGGAATTGATATTTTGACTCTTTTATTTTTACTTAAAGTACAATAACTTTTAACATTTTAATTTGTTTTAATAGTATATTGACAGCATTGTTTTCTTTCAGAAATCCACTTAATTTTCGTTACCCTATTACTGAAATGGTAATTGACAAAAACAAGCTACATTGTCACCAGAAGAGCAATGCAAAATGTACAATTGATATTTCAAAATCATCTTTCCATCTTGAATTTCAATGATGCATTGGGGCAACGATTTTGTGAGAAACATCTTCACCCTTAAAGAAAGATTTTCTTAACTTCTTACCTGTGTGCTGATTAGATATCACCTGGTTTTCACATTAAACAGATTCCCACTTGAGAAAGCAGCAAGGATGCAGTGAGGTTTATGTTTCCTGGTGTCAACCTGTATTATTTCAGTGGACATTGTAATGAGGATGCATCTTGCTGCCTTTCCAATGAAGCAAGTTTTAATCAGTAATAGGTGAAAAACCATTCCTACAAAGGTGTTAATCAGAGACTTGGCTTTGTGGACACTTTTCAGAGAGCAAATGTGTTAGCATAAAAATAAAGCCATAAAATGGAGAGCTGATTAATCACTCAATTGGATTTCTCTGCCTGCATAATTTTTTTTCTCTGCAACCCCAATGCTAAATTGTGCTTCCTGTTTTTTATAAAATGACTTAATCAAATATGACTCTGATTGCATCAGAGAAGGCCAGGTACCTTACACCATAAAAGGTGGTTTGAAATTTTGACTTGTCTACTTAAAGATCAGCAAAATTTGATCACAAGGTCAATTACATCCCTGGGTGGGATTGAACCACCAAGCTTTCGGTTAACAGCCGAATGCGCTAACCGATTGCGCCACAGAGACAGCTTGCAAAAGCATGTACTGACAAAGGCTAAAAAGCATTCATCTAGAAAGTTTCCTAGAAAAAGGTTAAAAAGGCAATAATCTGGAGAGTTTTGCAAGATTTTTCTTCCATTGACCAACGAAGAAACACATTGGTACTTTCACATGATGAGTGAGTACTTCAGGATCTCTGATACTTACATGAGCAGCAGAGTGGCGCAACGGAAGCGTGCTGGGCACATAACCCAGAGGTTGGTGGATCGAAACCATCCTCTGCTATGTGCACTTATATTTTTTGTTAATTAAATTCTTCCAAAACTGGAATTGATATTTTGACTCTTTTATTTTTACTTAAAGTACAATAACTTTTAACATTTTAATTTGTTTTAGTGTATTGACAGCATTGTTTTCTTTCAGAAATCCACTTAATTTTCTTTACCCTATTACTGAAATGGTAATTGACAAAAACAAGCTACATTGTCACCAGAAGAGCAATGCAAAATGTACAATTGATATTTCAAAATCATCTTTCCAGCTTGAATTTCAATGATGCATTGGGGCAACGATTTTGTGAGAAACATCTTCACCCTTAAAGAAAGATTTTCTTAACTTCTTACCTGTGTGCTGATTAGATATCACCTGGTTTTCACATTAAACAGATTCCCACTTGAGAAAGCAGCAAGGATGCAGTGAGGTTTATGTTTCCTGGTGTCAACCTGTATTATTTCAGTGGACATTGTAATGAGGATGCATCTTGCTGCCTTTCCAATGAAGCAAGTTTTAATCAGTAATAGGTGAAAAACCATTCCTACAAAGGTGTTAATCAGAGACTTGGCTTTGTGGACACTTTTCAGAGAGCAAATGTGTTAGCATAAAAATAAAGCCATAAAATGGAGAGCTGATTAATCACTCAATTGGATTTCTCTGCCTGCATAATTTTTTTTCTCTGCAACCCCAATGCTAAATTGTGCTTCCTGTTTTTTATAAAATGACTTAATCAAATCTGACTCTGATTGCATCAGAGAAGGCCAGGTACCCTACACTATAAGAGGTGGTTTGAAATTTTGACTTGTCTACTTAAAGATCAGCAAAATTTGATCACAAGGTCAATTACGTCCCTGGGTGGTATTGAACCACCAGCCTTTCGGTTAACAGCCGAATGCGCTAACCGATTGCACCACAGAGACAACTTGCAAAAGCATGTACTAACAAAGGCTAAAAAGCATTCATCTAGAAAGTTTCCTAGAAAAAGGTTAAAAAGGCAATAATCTGGAGAGTTTTGCAAGATTTTTCTTCCATTGACCAACGAAGAAACACATTGGTACTTTCACATGATGAGTGAGTACTTCAGGATCTCTGGCACTTACATGAGCAGCAGAGTGGCGCAGCGGAAGCGTGCTTGGCCCATAACCCAGAGGTCGGTGGATCGAAACCATCCTCTGCTATGTGCACTTCTTTTTTTGTTAATTAAATTCTTCCAAAACTGGAATTGATATTTTGACTCTTTTATTTTTACTTAAAGTACAATAACTTTTAACATTTTAATTTGTTTTAATAGTATATTGACAGCATTGTTTTTTTTTCAGAAATCCACTTAATTTTCTTTACCCTATTACTGAAATGGTAATTGACAAAAACAAGCTACATTGTCACCAGAAGAGCAATGCAAAATGTACAATTGATATTTCAAAATCATCTTTCCATTTTGAATTTCAATGATGCATTGGGGCAACGATTTTGTGAGAAACATCTTCACCCTTAAAGAAAGATTTTCTTAACTTCTTACCTGTGTGCTGATTAGATATCACCTGGTTTTCACATTAAACAGATTCCCACTTGAGAAAGCAGCAAGGATGCAGTGAGGTTTATGTTTCCTGGTGTCAACCTGTATTATTTCAATGGACATTGTAATGAGGATGCATCTTGCTGCCTTTCCAATGAAGCAAGTTTTAATCAGTAATAGGTGAAAAACCATTCCTACAAAGGTGTTAATCAGAGACTTGGCTTTGTGGACACTTTTCAGAGAGCAAATGTGTTAGCATAAAAATAAAGCCATAAAATGGAGAGCTGATTAATCACTCAATTGGATTTCTCTGCCTGCATAATTTTTTTTCTCTGCAACCCCATGCTAAATTGTGCTTCCTGTTTTTTATAAAATGACTTAATCAAATCTGACTCTGATTGCATCTGAGAAGGCCAGGTACCCTACACTATAAGAGGTGGTTTGAAATTTTGACTTGTCTACTTAAAGATCAGCAAAATTTGATCACAAGGTCAATTACGTCCCTGGGTGGTATTGAACCACCAGCCTTTCGGTTAACAGCCAAATGCTCTAACCGATTGCACCACAGAGACAACTTGCAAAAGCATGTACTAACAAAGGCTAAAAAGCATTCATCTAGAAAGTTTCCTAGAAAAAGGTTAAAAAGGCAATAATCTGGAGAGTTTTGCAAGATTTTTCTTCCATTGACCAACGAAGAAACACATTGGTACTTTCACATGATGAGTGAGTACTTCAGGATCTCTGGCACTTACATGAGCAGCAGAGTGGCGCAGCGGAAGCGTGCTGGGCCCATAACCCTGAGGTCGGTGGATCGAAACCATCCTCTGTTATGTGCACTTATTTTTTTGTTAATTAAATTCTTCCAAAACTGGAATTGATATTTTGACTCTTTTATTTTTACTTAAAGTACAATAACTTTTAACATTTTAATTTGTTTTAATAGTATATTGACAGCATTGTTTTCTTTCAGAAATCCACTTAATTTTCTTTACCCTATTACTGAAATGGTAATTGATAAAAACAAGCTACATTGTCACCAGAAGAGCAATGCAAAATGTACAATTGATATTTCAAAATCATCTTTCCATCTTGAATTTCAATGATGCATTGGGGCAACGATTTTGTGAGAAACATCTTCACCCTTAAAGAAAGATTTTCTTAACTTCTTACCTGTGTGCTGATTAGATATCACCTGGTTTTCACATTAAACAGATTCCCACTTGAGAAAGCAGCAAGGATGCAGTGAGGTTTATGTTTCCTGGTGTCAACCTGTATTATTTCAGTGGACATTGTAATGAGGATGCATCTTGCTGCCTTTCCAATGAAGCAAGTTTTAATCAGTAATAGGTGAAAAACCATTCCTACAAAGGTGTTAATCAGAGACTTGGCTTTGTGGACACTTTTCAGAGAGCAAATGTGTTAGCATAAAAATAAAGCCATAAAATGGAGAGCTGATTAATCACTCAACTGGATTTCTCTGCCTGCATATTTTTTTTTCTCTGCAACCCCAATGCTAAATTGTGCTTCCTGTTTTTTATAAAATGACTTAATCAAATCTGACTCTGATTGCATCAGAGAAGGCCAGGTACCTTACACCATAAAAGGTGGTTTGAAATTTTGACTTGTCTACTTAAAGATCAGCAAAATTTGATCACAAGGTCAATTACATCCCTGGGTGGGATTGAACCACCAAGCTTTCGGTTAACAGCCGAATGCGCTAACCGATTGCGCCACAGAGACAGCTTGCAAAAGTATGTACTGACAAAGGCTAAAAAGCATTCATCTAGAAAGTTTCCTAGAAAAAGGTTAAAAAGGCAATAATCTGGAGAGTTTTGCAAGATTTTTCTTCCATTGACCAACGAAGAAACACATTGGTACTTTCACATGATGAGTGAGTACTTCAGGATCTCTGACACTTACATGAGCAGCAGAGTGGCGCAACGGAAGCGTGCTGGGCACATAACCCAGAGGTTGGTGGATCGAAACCATTCTCTGCTATGTGCACTTATTTTTTTTGTTAATTAAATTCTTCCAAAACTGGAATTGATATTTTGACTTTTTTATTTTTACTTAAAGTACAATAACTTTTAACATTTTAATTTGTTTTAGTGTATTGACAGCATTGTTTTCTTTCAGAAATCCACTTAATTTTCTTTACCCTATTACTGAAATGGTAATTGACAAAAACAAGCTACATTGTCACCAGAAGAGCAATGCAAAATGTACAATTGATATTTCAAAATCATCTTTCCAGCTTGAATTTCAATGATGCATTGGGGCAACGATTTTGTGAGAAACATCTTCACCCTTAAAGAAAGATTTTCTTAACTTCTTACCTGTGTGCTGATTAGATATCACCTGGTTTTCACATTAAACAGATTCCCACTTGAGAAAGCAGCAAGGATGCAGTGAGGTTTATGTTTCCTGGTGTCAACCTGTATTATTTCAGTGGACATTGTAATGAGGATGCATCTTGCTGCCTTTCCAATGAAGCAAGTTTTAATCAGTAATAGGTGAAAAACCATTCCTACAAAGGTGTTAATCAGAGACTTGGCTTTGTGGACACTTTTCAGAGAGCAAATGTGTTAGCATAAAAATAAAGCCATAAAATGGAGAGCTGATTAATCACTCAATTGGATTTCTCTGCCTGCATAATTTTTTTTCTCTGCAACCCCATGCTAAATTGTGCTTCCTGTTTTTTATAAAATGACTTAATCAAATCTGACTCTGATTGCATCAGAGAAGGCCAGGTACCCTACACTATAAGAGGTGGTTTGAAATTTTGACTTGTCTACTTAAAGATCAGCAAAATTTGATCACTAGGTCAATTACATCCCTGGGTGGTATTGAACCACCAGCCTTTCGGTTAACAGCCAAATGCTCTAACCGATTGCACCACAGAGACAACTTGCAAAAGCATGTACTAACAAAGGCTAAAAAGCATTCATCTAGAAAGTTTCCTAGAAAAAGGTTAAAAAGGCAATAATCTGGAGAGTTTTGCAAGATTTTTCTTCCATTGACCAACGAAGAAACACATTGGTACTTTCACATGATGAGTGAGTACTTCAGGATCTCTGGCACTTACATGAGCAGCAGAGTGGCGCAGCGGAAGCGTGCTGGGCCCATAACCTTGAGGTCGGTGGATCGAAACCATCCTCTGCTATGTGCACTTATTTTTTTGTTAATTAAATTCTTCCAAAACTGGAATTGATTTTTTGACTCTTTTATTTTTACTTAAAGTACAATAACTTTTAACATTTTAATTTGTTTTAATAGTATATTGACAGCATTGTTTTCTTTCAGAAATCCACTTAATTTTCTTTACCCTATTACTGAAATGGTAATTGATAAAAACAAGCTACATTGTCACCAGAAGAGCAATGCAAAATGTACAATTGATATTTCAAAATCATCTTTCCATCTTGAATTTCAATGATGCATTGGGGCAACGATTTTGTGAGAAACATCTTCACCCTTAAAGAAAGATTTTCTTAACTTCTTACCTGTGTGCTGATTAGATATCACCTGGTTTTCACATTAAACAGATTCCCACTTGAGAAAGCAGCAAGGATGCAGTGAGGTTTATGTTTCCTGGTGTCAACCTGTATTATTTCAGTGGACATTGTAATGAGGATGCATCTTGCTGCCTTTCCAATGAAGCAAGTTTTAATCAGTAATAGGTGAAAAACCATTCCTACAAAGGTGTTAATCAGAGACTTGGCTTTGTGGACACTTTTCAGAGAGCAAATGTGTTAGCATAAAAATAAAGCCATAAAATGGAGAGCTGATTAATCACTCAATTGGATTTCTCTGCCTGCATAATTTTTTTTCTCTGCAACCCCATGCTAAATTGTGCTTCCTGTTTTTTATAAAATGACTTAATCAAATCTGACTCTGATTGCATCAGAGAAGGCCAGGAACCCTACACTATAAGAGGTGGTTTGAAATTTTGACTTGTCTACTTAAAGATCACCAAAATTTGATCACAAGGTCAATTACGTCCCCGGGTGGGATTGAACCACCAACCTTTCGGTTAACAGCCGAATGCGCTAACCGATTGCGCCACAGAGACAGCTTGCAAAAGCATGTACTGACAAAGGCTAAAAAGCATTCATCTAGAAAGTTTCCTAGAAAAAGTTTAAAAAGGCAATAATCTGGAGAGTTTTGCAAGATTTTTCTTCCATTGACCAACGAAGAAACACATTAGTACTTTCACATGATGAGTGAGTACTTCAGGATCTCTGACACTTACATGAGCAGCAGAGTGGCGCAGCGGAAGCGTGCTGGGCCCATAACCCAGAGGTCGGTGGATCGAAACCATCCTCTGCTATGTGCACTTATTTTTTTGTTAATTAAATTCTTCCAAAACTGGAATTGATATTTTGACTCTTTTATTTTTACTTAAAGTACAATAACTTTTAACATTTTAATTTGTTTTAATAGTATATTGACAGCATTGTTTTCTTTCAGAAATCCACTTAATTTTCGTTACCCTATTACTGAAATGGTAATTGACAAAAAAAAGCTACATTGTCACCAGAAGAGCAATGCAAAATGTACAATTGATATTTCAAAATCATCTTTCCATCTTGAATTTCAATGATGCATTGGGGCAACGATTTTGTGAGAAACATCTTCACCCTTAAAGAAAGATTTTCTTAACTTCTTACCTGTGTGCTGATTAGATATCACCTGGTTTTCACATTAAACAGATTCCCACGTGAGAAAGCAGCAAGGATGCAGTGAGGTTTATGTTTCCTGGTGTCAACCTGTATTATTTCAGTGGACATTGTAATGAGGATGCATCTTGCTGCCTTTCCAATGAAGCAAGTTTTAATCAGTAATAGGTGAAAAACCATTCCTACAAAGGTGTTAATCAGAGACTTGGCTTTGTGGACACTTTTCAGAGAGCAAATGTGTTAGCATAAAAATAAAGCCATAAAATGGAGAGCTGATTAATCACTCAATTGGATTTCTCTGCCTGCATATTTTTTTTTCTCTGCAACCCCAATGCTAAATTGTGCTTCCTGTTTTTTATAAAATGACTTAATCAAATATGACTCTGATTGCATCAGAGAAGGCCAGGTACCTTACACCATAAAAGGTGGTTTGAAATTTTGACTTGTCTACTTAAAGATCAGCAAAATTTGATCACAAGGTGAATTACATCCCTGGGTGGGATTGAACCACCAAGCTTTCGGTTAACAGCCGAATGCGCTAACCGATTGCGCCACAGAGACAGCTTGCAAAAGCATGTACTGACAAAGGCTAAAAAGCATTCATCTAGAAAGTTTCCTAGAAAAAGGTTAAAAAGGCAATAATCTGGAGAGTTTTGCAAGATTTTTCTTCCATTGACCAACGAAGAAACACATTGGTACTTTCACATGATGAGTGAGTACTTCAGGATCTCTGATACTTACATGAGCAGCAGAGTGGCGCAACGGAAGCGTGCTGGGCACATAACCCAGAGGTTGGTGGATCGAAACCATCCTCTGCTATGTGCACTTATATTTTTTGTTAATTAAATTCTTCCAAAACTGGAATTGATATTTTGACTCTTTTATTTTTACTTAAAGTACAATAACTTTTAACATTTTAATTTGTTTTAGTGTATTGACAGCATTGTTTTCTTTCAGAAATCCACTTAATTTTCTTTACCCTATTACTGAAATGGTAATTGACAAAAACAAGCTACATTGTCACCAGAAGAGCAATGCAAAATGTACAATTGATATTTCAAAATCATCTTTCCAGCTTGAATTTCAATGATGCATTGGGGCAACGATTTTGTGAGAAACATCTTCACCCTTAAAGAAAGATTTTCTTAACTTCTTACCTGTGTGCTGATTAGATATCACCTGGTTTTCACATTAAACAGATTCCCACTTGAGAAAGCAGCAAGGATGCAGTGAGGTTTATGTTTCCTGGTGTCAACCTGTATTATTTCAGTGGACATTGTAATGAGGATGCATCTTGCTGCCTTTCCAATGAAGCAAGTTTTAATCAGTAATAGGTGAAAAACCATTCCTACAAAGGTGTTAATCAGAGACTTGGCTTTGTGGACACTTTTCAGAGAGCAAATGTGTTAGCATAAAAATAAAGCCATAAAATGGAGAGCTGATTAATCACTCAATTGGATTTCTCTGCCTGCATAATTTTTTTTCTCTGCAACCCCATGCTAAATTGTGCTTCCTGTTTTTTATAAAATGACTTAATCAAATCTGACTCTGATTGCATCAGAGAAGGCCAGGTACCCTACACTATAAGAGGTGGTTTGAAATTTTGACTTGTCTACTTAAAGATCACCAAAATTTGATCACAAGGTCAATTACTTCCACGGGTGGGATTGAACCACCAACCTTTCAGTTAACAGCCAAATGCGCTAACCGATTGCGCCACAGAGACAGCTTGCAAAAGCATGTACTGACAAAGGCTAAAAAGCATTAATCTAGAAAGTTTCCTAGAAAAAGGTTAAAAAGGCAATAATCTGGAGAGTTTTGCAAGATTTTTCTTCCATTGACCAACGAAGAAACACATTGGTACTTTCACATGATGAGTGAGTACTTCAGGATCTCTGACACTTACATGAGCAGCAGAGTGGCGCAGCGTAAGCGTGCTGGGCCCATAACCCAGAGGTTGGTGGATCGAAACCATCCTCTGCTATGTGCACTTTTTTTTTTGTTAATTAAATTCTTCCAAAACTGGAATTGATATTTTGACTCTTTTATTTTTACTTAAAGTACAATAACTTTTAACATTTTAATTTGTTTTAATAGTATATTGACAGCATTGTTTTCTTTCAGAAATCCACTTAATTTTCTTTACCCTATTACTGAAATGGTAATTGACAAAAACAAGCTACATTGTCACCAGAAGAGCAATGCAAAATGTACAATTGATATTTCAAAATCATCTTTCCAGCTTGAATTTCAATGATGCATTGGGGCAACGATTTTGTGAGAAACATCTTCACCCTTAAAGAAAGATTTTCTTAACTTCTTACCTGTGTGCTGATTAGATATCACCTGGTTTTCACATTAAACAGATTCCCACTTGAGAAATCAGCAAGGATGCAGTGAGGTTTATGTTTCCTGGTGTCAACCTGTATTATTTCAGTGGACATTGTAATGAGGATGCATCTTGCTGCCTTTCCAATGAAGCAAGTTTTAATCAGTAATAGGTGAAAAACCATTCCTACAAAGGTGTTAATCAGAGACTTGGCTTTGTGGACACTTTTCAGAGAGCAAATGTGTTAGCATAAAAATAAAGCCATAAAATGGAGAGCTGATTAATCACTCAATTGGATTTCTCTGCCTGCATAATTTTTTTTCTCAGCAACCCCATGCTAAATTGTGCTTCCTGTTTTTTATAAAATGACTTAATCAAATCTGACTCTGATTGCATCAGAGAAGGCCAGGTACCCTACACTATAAGAGGTGGTTTGAAATTTTGACTTGTCTACTTAAAGATCAGCAAAGTTTGATCACAAGGTCAATGACGTCCCTGGGTGGTATTGAACCACCAGCCTTTCGGTTAACAGCCGAATGCGCTAACCGATTGCACCACAGAGACAACTTGCAAAAGCATGTACTAACAAAGGCTAAAAAGCATTCATCTAGAAAGTTTCCTAGAAAAAGGTTAAAAAGGCAATAATCTGGAGAGTTTTGCAAGATTTTTCTTCCATTGACCAACGAAGAAACACATTGGTACTTTCACATGATGAGTGAGTACTTCAGGATCTCTGGCACTTACATGAGCAGCAGAGTGGCGCAGCGGAAGCGTGCTGGGCCCATAACCCAGAGGTCGGTGGATCGAAACCATCCTCTGCTATATGCACTTATTTTTTTGTTAATTAAATTCTTCCAAAACTGGAATTGATATTTTGACTCTTTTATTTTTACTTAAAGTACAATAACTTTTAACATTTTAATTTGTTTTAATAGTATATTGACAGCATTGTTTTCTTTCAGAAATCCACTTAATTTTCTTTACCCTATTACTGAAATGGTAATTGACAAAAACAAGCTACATTGTCACCAGAAGAGCAATGCAAAATGTACAATTGATATTTCAAAATCATCTTTCCAGCTTGAATTTCAATGATGCATTGGGGCAACGATTTTGTGAGAAACATCTTCACCCTTAAAGAAAGATTTTCTTAACTTATTACCTGTGTGCTGATTAGATATCACCTGGTTTTCACATTAAACAGATTCCCACGTGAGAAAGCAGCAAGGATGCAGTGAGGTTTATGTTTCCTGGTGTCAACCTGTATTATTTCAGTGGACATTGTAATGAGGATGCATCTTGCTGCCTTTTCAATGAAGCAAGTTTTAATCAGTAATAGGTGAAAAACCATTCCTACAAAGGTGTTAATCAGAGACTTGGCTTTGTGGACACTTTTCAGAGAGCAAATGTGTTAGCATAAAAATAAAGCCATAAAATGGAGAGCTGATTAATCACTCAATTGGATTTCTCTGCCTGCATAATTTTTTTTCTCTGCAACCCCATGCTAAATTGTGCTTCCTGATTTTTATAAAATGACTTAATCAAATCTGACTCTGATTGCATCAGAGAAGGCCAGGTACCCTACACTATAAGAGGTGGTTTGAAATTTTGACTTGTCTACTTAAAGATCACCAAAATTTGATCACAAGGTCAATTACATCCCCGGGTGGGATTGAACCACCAACCTTTCGGTTAACAGCCGAATGCGCTAACCGATTGCGCCACAGAGACAGCTTGCAAAAGCATGTACTGACAAAGGCTAAAAAGCATTCATCTAGAAAGTTTCCTAGAAAAAGTTTAAAAAGGCAATAATCTGGAGAGTTTTGCAAGATTTTTCTTCCATTGACCAACGAAGAAACACATTGGTACTTTCACATGATGAGTGTGTACTTCAGGATCTCTGACACTTACATGAGCAGCAGAGTGGCGCAGCGGAAGCGTGCTGGGCCCATAACCCAGAGGTCGGTGGATCGAAACCATCCTCTGCTATGTGCACTTATTTTTTTGTTAATTAAATTCTTCCAAAACTGGAATTGATATTTTGACTCTTTTATTTTTACTTAAAGTGCAATAACTTTTAACATTTTAATTTGTTTTAATAGTATATTGACAGCATTGTTTTCTTTCAGAAATCCACTTAATTTTCTTTACCCTATTACTGAAATGGTAATTGACAAAAACAAGCTACATTGTCACCAGAAGAGCAATGCAAAATGTACAATTGATATTTCAAAATCATCTTTCCAGCTTGAATTTCAATGATGCATTGGGGCAACGATTTTGTGAGAAACATCTTCACCCTTAAAGAAAGATTTTCTTAACTTCTTACCTGTGTGCTGATTAGATATCACCTGGTTTTCACATTAAACAGATTCCCACTTGAGAAAGCAGCAAGGATGCAGTGAGGTTTATGTTTCCTGGGGTCAACCTGTATTATTTCAGTGGACATTGTAATGAGGGTGCATCTTGCTGCCTTTCCAGTTAAGCAAGTTTTAATCAGTAATAGGTGAAAAACCATTCCTACAAAGGTGTTAATCAGAGACTTGGCTTTGTGGACACTTTTCAGAGAGCAAATGTGTTAGCATAAAAATAAAGCCATAAAATGGAGAGCTGATTAATCACTCAATTGGATTTCTCTGCCTGCATAATTTTTTTTCTCTGCAACCCCAATGCTAAATTGTGCTTCCTGTTTTTTATAAAATGACTTAATCAAATATGACTCTGATTGCATCAGAGAAGGCCAGGTACCCTACACCATGGGTCTTCAACCTGTGGCCCTCCAGCTGCTGCGGAACTACACATCCCACCATGCCCTGCCACAGTTTTGCTATTAAGGCATGGTAAAACTGAGGCAGGGCATGCTGGGATGTGTAGTTCCGCAGCAGCTGGAGGGCCACAGGTTGAAGACCTATGCCCTACACCATAAAAGGTGGTTTGAAATTTTGACTTGTCTACTTAAAGATCACCAAAATTCGATCACAAGGTCAATTACGTCCCTGGGTGGGATTGAACCACCAACCTTTCGGTTAACAGCCGAATGCGCTAACCGATTGCGCCACAGAGACAGCTTGCAAAAGCATGTACTGACAAAGGCTAAAAAGCATTCATCTAGAAAGTTTCCTAGAAAAAGGTTAAAAAGGCAATAATCTGGAGAGTTTTGCAAGATTTTTCTTCCATTGACCAACGAAGAAACACATTGGTACTTTCACATGATGAGTGAGTACTTCAGGATCTCTGACACTTACATGAGCAGCAGAGTGGCGCAGCGTAAGCGTGCTGGGCCCATAACCCAGAGGTTGGTGGATCGAAACCATCCTCTGCTATGTGCACTTTTTTTTTTGTTAATTAAATTCTTCCAAAACTGGAATTGATATTTTGACTCTTTTATTTTTACTTAAAGTACAATAACTTTTAACATTTTAATTTGTTTTAGTGTATTGACAGCATTGTTTTCTTTCAGAAATCCACTTAATTTTCTTTACCCTATTACTGAAATGGTAATTGACAAAAACAAGCTACATTGTCACCAGAAGAGCAATGCAAAATGTACAATTGATATTTCAAAATCATCTTTCCAGCTTGAATTTCAATGATGCATTGGGGCAACGATTTTGTGAGAAACATCTTCACCCTTAAAGAAAGATTTTCTTAACTTCTTACCTGTGTGCTGATTAGATATCACCTGGTTTTCACATTAAACAGATTCCCACGTGAGAAAGCAGCAAGGATGCAGTGAGGTTTATGTTTCCTGGTGTCAACCTGTATTATTTCAGTGGACATTGTAATGAGGATGCATCTTGCTGCCTTTCCAATGAAGCAAGTTTTAATCAGTAATAGGTGAAAAACCATTCCTACAAAGGTGTTAATCAGAGACTTGGCTTTGTGGACACTTTTCAGAGAGCAAATGTGTTAGCATAAAAATAAAGCCATAAAATGGAGAGCTGATTAATCACTCAATTGGATTTCTCTGCCTGCATAATTTTTTTTCTCTGCAACCCCATGCTAAATTGTGCTTCCTGTTTTTTATAAAATGACTTAATCAAATCTGACTCTGATTGCATCAGAGAAGGCCAGGTACCCTACACTATAAGAGGTGGTTTGAAATTTTGACTTGTCTACTTAAAGATCACCAAAATTTGATCACAAGGTCAATTACGTCCCCGGGTGGGATTGAACCACCAACCTTTCGGTTAACAGCCGAATGCGCTAACCGATTGTGCCACAGAGACAGCTTGCAAAAGCATGTACTGACAAAGGCTAAAAAGCATTCATCTAGAAAGTTTCCTAGAAAAAGTTTAAAAAGGCAATAATCTGGAGAGTTTTGCAAGATTTTTCTTCCATTGACCAACGAAGAAACACATTGGTACTTTCACATGATGAGTGTGTACTTCAGGATCTCTGACACTTACATGAGCAGCAGAGTGGCGCAGCGGAAGCGTGCTGGGCCCATAACCCAGAGGTCGGTGGATCGAAACCATCCTCTGCTATGTGCACTTATTTTTTTGTTAATTAAATTCTTCCAAAACTGGAATTGATATTTTGACTCTTTTATTTTTACTTAAAGTACAATAACTTTTAACATTTTAATTTGTTTTAATAGTATATTGACAGCATTGTTTTCTTTCAGAAATCCACTTAATTTTCTTTACCCTATTACTGAAATGGTAATAGACAAAAACAAGCTACATTGTCACCAGAAGAGCAATGCAAAATGTACAATTGATATTTCAAAATCATCTTTCCATCTTGAATTTCAATGATGCATTGGGGCAACGATTTTGTGAGAAACATCTTCACCCTTAAAGAAAGATTTTCTTAACTTCTTACCTGTGTGCTGATTAGATATCACCTGGTTTTCACATTAAACAGATTCCCACGTGAGAAAGCAGCAAGGATGCAGTGAGGTTTATGTTTCCTGGTGTCAACCTGTATTATTTCAGTGGACATTGTAATGAGGATGCATCTTGCTGCCTTTCCAATGAAGCAAGTTTTAATCAGTAATAGGTGAAAAACCATTCCTACAAAGGTGTTAATCAGAGACTTGGCTTTGTGGACACTTTTCAGAGAGCAAATGTGTTAGCATAAAAATAAAGCCATAAAATGGAGAGCTGATTAATCACTCAATTGGATTTCTCTGCCTGCATATTTTTTTTTCTCTGCAACCCCAATGCTAAATTGTGCTTCCTGTTTTTTATAAAATGACTTAATCAAATATGACTCTGATTGCATCAGAGAAGGCCAGGTACCTTACACCATAAAAGGTGGTTTGAAATTTTGACTTGTCTACTTAAAGATCAGCAAAATTTGATCACAAGGTCAATTACATCCCTGGGTGGGATTGAACCACCAAGCTTTCGGTTAACAGCCGAATGCGCTAACCGATTGCGCCACAGAGACAGCTTGCAAAAGCATGTACTGACAAAGGCTAAAAAGCATTCATCTAGAAAGTTTCCTAGAAAAAGGTTAAAAAGGCAATAATATGGAGAGTTTTGCAAGA
This sequence comes from Pseudophryne corroboree, assembly GCF_028390025.1. Lineage (NCBI taxonomy): Eukaryota > Metazoa > Chordata > Amphibia > Anura > Myobatrachidae > Pseudophryne > Pseudophryne corroboree. The sequence continues at coordinate 19,793,420 of NC_086447.1, forward strand.
TTTTTCTTCCATTGACCAACGAAGAAACATATTGGTACTTTCACATGATGAGTGAGTACTTCAGGATCTCTGACACTTACATGAGCAGCAGAGTGGCGCAACGGAAGCGTGCTGGGCACATAACCCAGAGGTTGGTGGATCGAAACCATCCTCTGCTATGTGCACTTATTTTTTTTGTTAATTAAATTCTTCCAAAACTGGAATTGATATTTTGACTCTTTTATTTTTACTTAAAGTACAATAACTTTTAACATTTTAATTTGTTTTAGTGTATTGACAGCATTGTTTTCTTTCAGAAATCCACTTAATTTTCTTTACCCTATTACTGAAATGGTAATTGACAAAAACAAGCTACATTGTCACCAGAAGAGCAATGCAAAATGTACAATTGATATTTCAAAATCATCTTTCCAGCTTGAATTTCAATGATGCATTGGGGCAACGATTTTGTGAGAAACATCTTCACCCTTAAAGAAAGATTTTCTTAACTTCTTACCTGTGTGCTGATTAGATATCACCTGGTTTTCACATTAAACAGATTCCCACTTGAGAAAGCAGCAAGAATGCAGTGAGGTTTATGTTTCCTGGTGTCAACCTGTATTATTTCAATGGACATTGTAATGAGGATGCATCTTGCTGCCTTTCCAATGAAGCAAGTTTTAATCAGTAATAGGTGAAAAACCATTCCTACAAAGGTGTTAATCAGAGACTTGGCTTTGTGGACACTTTTCAGAGAGCAAATGTGTTAGCATAAAAATAAAGCCGTAAAATGGAGAGCTGATTAATCACTCAATTGGATTTCTCTGCCTGCATAATTTTTTTTCTCTGCAACCCCATGCTAAATTGTGCTTCCTGTTTTTTATAAAATGACTTAATCAAATCTGACTCTGATTGCATCAGAGAAGGCCAGGTACCCTACACTATAAGAGGTGGTTTGAAATTTTGACTTGTCTACTTAAAGATCACCAAAATTTGATCACAAGGTCAATTACGTCCCCGGGTGGGATTGAACCACCAACCTTTCGGTTAACAGCCGAATGCGCTAACCGATTGCGCCACAGAGACAGCTTGCAAAAGCATGTACTGACAAAGGCTAAAAAGCATTCATCTAGAAAGTTTCCTAGAAAAAGTTTAAAAAGGCAATAATCTGGAGAGTTTTGCAAGATTTTTCTTCCATTGACCAACGAAGAAACACATTGGTACTTTCACATGATGAGTGTGTACTTCAGGATCTCTGACACTTACATGAGCAGCAGAGTGGCGCAGCGGAAGCGTGCTGGGCCCATAACCCAGAGGTCGGTGGATCGAAACCATCCTCTGCTATGTGCACTTATTTTTTTGTTAATTAAATTCTTCCAAAACTGGAATTGATATTTTGACTCTTTTATTTTTACTTAAAGTACAATAACTTTTAACATTTTAATTTGTTTTAATAGTATATTGACAGCATTGTTTTCTTTCAGAAATCCACTTAATTTTCTTTACCCTATTACTGAAATGGTAATTGACAAAAACAAGCTACATTGTCACCAGAAGAGCAATGCAAAATGTACAATTGATATTTCAAAATCATCTTTCCAGCTTGAATTTCAATGATGCATTGGGGCAACGATTTTGTGAGAAACATCTTCACCCTTAAAGAAAGATTTTCTTAACTTCTTACCTGTGTGCTGATTAGATATCACCTGGTTTCCACATTAAACAGATTCCCACTTGAGAAAGCAGCAAGGATGCAGTGAGGTTTATGTTTCCTGGTGTCAACCTGTATTATTTCAGTGGACATTGTAATGAGGGTGCATCTTGCTGCCTTTCCAATGAAGCAAGTTTTAATCAGTAATAGGTGAAAAACCATTCCTACAAAGGTGTTAATCAGAGACTTGGCTTTGTGGACACTTTTCAGAGAGCAAATGTGTTAGCATAAAAATAAAGCCATAAAATGGAGAGCTGATTAATCACTCAATTGGATTTCTCTGCCTGCATAATTTTTTTTCTCTGCAACCCCAATGCTAAATTGTGCTTCCTGTTTTTTATAAAATGACTTAATCAAATATGACTCTGATTGCATCAGAGATGGCCAGGTACCCTACACCATAAAAGGTGGTTTGAAATTTTGACTTGTCTACTTAAAGATCACCAAAATTTGATCACAAGGTCAATTACGTCCCTGGGTGGGATTGAACAACCAACCTTTCGGTTAACAGCCGAATGCGCTAACCGATTGCACCACAGAGACAACTTGCAAAAGCTTGTACTAACAAAGGCTAAAAAGCATTCATCTAGAAAGTTTCCTAGAAAAAGGTTAAAAGGCAATAATCTGGAGAGTTTTGCAAGATTTTTCTTCCATTGACCAAAGAAGAAACACATTGGTACTTTCACATGATGAGTGAGTACTTCAGGATCTCTGGCACTTACATGAGCAGCAGAGTGGCGCAGCGGAAGCGTGCTGGGCCCATAACCCAGAGGTCGGTGGATCGAATCCATCCTCTGCTATGTGCACTTATTTTTTTGTTAATTAAATTCTTCCAAAACTGGAATTGATATTTTGACTCTTTTATTTTTACTTAAAGTACAATAACTTTTAACATTTTAATTTGTTTTAATAGTATATTGACAGCATTGTTTTTTTTTTTCAGAAATCCACTTAATTTTCTTTACCCTATTACTGAAATGGTAATTGACAAAAACAAGCTACATTGTCACCAGAAGAGCAATGCAAAATGTACAATTGATATTTCAAAATCATCTTTCCATTTTGAATTTCAATGATGCATTGGGGCAACGATTTTGTGAGAAACATCTTCACCCTTAAAGAAAGATTTTCTTAACTTCTTACCTGTGTGCTGATTAGATATCACCTGGTTTTCACATTAAACAGATTCCCACTTGAGAAAGCAGCAAGGATGCAGTGAGGTTTATGTTTCCTGGTGTCAACCTGTATTATTTCAGTGGACATTGTAATGAGGATGCATCTTGCTGCCTTTCCAATGAAGCAAGTTTTAATCAGTAATAGGTGAAAAACCATTCCTACAAAGGTGTTAATCAGAGACTTGGCTTTGTGGACACTTTTCAGAGAGCAAATGTGTTAGCATAAAAATAAAGCCATAAAATGGAGAGCTGATTAATCACTCAATTGGATTTCTCTGCCTGCATAATTTTTTTTCTCTGCAACCCCATGCTAAATTGTGCTTCCTGTTTTTTATAAAATGACTTAATCAAATCTGACTCTGATTGCATCAGAGAAGGCCAGGTACCCTACACTATAAGAGGTGGTTTGAAATTTTGACTTGTCTACTTAAAGATCACCAAAATTTGATCACAAGGTCAATTACGTCCCCGGGTGGGATTGAACCACCAACCTTTCGGTTAACAGCCGAATGCGCTAACCGATTGCGCCACAGAGACAGCTTGCAAAAGCATGTACTGACAAAGGCTAAAAAGCATTCATCTAGAAAGTTTCCTAGAAAAAGTTTAAAAAGGCAATAATCTGGAGAGTTTTGCAAGATTTTTCTTCCATTGACCAACGAAGAAACACATTGGTACTTTCACATGATGAGTGAGTACTTCAGGATCTCTGACACTTACATGAGCAGCAGAGTGGCGCAGCGGAAGCGTGCTGGGCCCATAACCCAGAGGTCGGTGGATCGAAACCATCCTCTGCTATGTGCACTTATTTTTTTGTTAATTAAATTCTTCCAAAACTGGAATTGATATTTTGACTCTTTTATTTTTACTTAAAGTACAATAACTTTTAACATTTTAATTTGTTTTAATAGTATATTGACAGCATTGTTTTCTTTCAGAAATCCACTTAATTTTCTTTACCCTATTACTGAAATGGTAATTGACAAAAACAAGCTACATTGTCACCAGAAGAGCAATGCAAAATGTACAATTGATATTTCAAAATCATCTTTCCAGCTTGAATTTCAATGATGCATTGGGGCAACGATTTTGTGAGAAACATCTTCACCCTTAAAGAAAGATTTTCTTAACTTCTTACCTGTGTGCTGATTAGATATCACCTGGTTTTCACATTAAACAGATTCCCACTTGAGAAAGCAGCAAGGATGCAGTGAGGTTTATGTTTCCTGGTGTCAACCTGTATTATTTCAGTGGACATTGTAATGAGGATGCATCTTGCTGCCTTTCCAATGAAGCAAGTTTTAATCAGTAATAGGTGAAAAACCATTCCTACAAAGGTGTTAATCAGAGACTTGGCTTTGTGGACACTTTTCAGAGAGCAAATGTGTTAGCATAAAAATAAAGCCATAAAATGGAGAGCTGATTAATCACTCAATTGGATTTCTCTGCCTGCATAATTTTTTTTCTCTGCAACCCCATGCTAAATTGTGCTTCCTGTTTTTTATAAAATGACTTCATCAAATCTGACTCTGATTGCATCAGAGAAGGCCAGGTACCCTACACTATAAGAGGTGGTTTGAAATTTTGACTTGTCTACTTAAAGATCAGCAAAATTTGATCACAAGGTCAATTACATCCCTGGGTGGTATTGAACCACCAGCCTTTCGGTTAACAGCCAAATGCTCTAACCGATTGCACCACAGAGACAACTTGCAAAAGCATGTACTAACAAAGGCTAAAAAGCATTCATCTAGAAAGTTTCCTAGAAAAAGGTTAAAAAGGCAATAATCTGGAGAGTTTTGCAAGATTTTTCTTCCATTGACCAACGAAGAAACACATTGGTACTTTCACATGATGAGTGAGTACTTCAGGATCTCTTGCACTTACATGAGCAGCAGAGTGGCACAGCGGAAGCGTGCTGGGCCCATAACCCTGAGGTCGGTGGATCGAAACCATCCTCTGCTATGTTCACTTATTTTTTTGTTAATTAAATTCTTCCAAAACTGGAATTGATATTTTGACTCTTTTATTTTTACTTAAAGTACAATAACTTTTAACATTTTAATTTGTTTTAATAGTATATTGACAGCATTGTTTTCTTTCAGAAATCCACTTAATTTTCTTTACCCTATTACTGAAATGGTAATTGACAAAAACAAGCTACATTGTCACCAGAAGAGCAATGCAAAATGTACAATTGATATTTCAAAATCATCTTTCCAGCTTGAATTTCAATGATGCATTGGGGCAACGATTTTGTGAGAAACATCTTCACCCTTAAAGAAAGATTTTCTTAACTTCTTACCTGTGTGCTGATTAGATATCACCTGGTTTCCACATTAAACAGATTCCCACTTGAGAAAGCAGCAAGGATGCAGTGAGGTTTATGTTTCCTGGTGTCAACCTGTATTATTTCAGTGGACATTGTAATGAGGGTGCATCTTGCTGCCTTTCCAATGAAGCAAGTTTTAATCAGTAATAGGTGAAAAACCATTCCTACAAAGGTGTTAATCAGAGACTTGGCTTTGTGGACACTTTTCAGAGAGCAAATGTGTTAGCATAAAAATAAAGCCATAAAATGGAGAGCTGATTAATCACTCAATTGGATTTCTCTGCCTGCATAATTTTTTTTCTCTGCAACCCCAATGCTAAATTGTGCTTCCTGTTTTTTATAAAATGACTTAATCAAATATGACTCTGATTGCATCAGAGATGGCCAGGTACCCTACACCATAAAAGGTGGTTTGAAATTTTGACTTGTCTACTTAAAGATCACCAAAATTTGATCACAAGGTCAATTACGTCCCTGGGTGGGATTGAACCACCAACCTTTCGGTTAACAGCCGAATGCGCTAACCGATTGCGCCACAGAGACAGCTTGCAAAAGCATGTACTGACAAAGGCTAAAAAGCATTCATCTAGAAAGTTTCCTAGAAAAAGGTTAAAAAGGCAATAATCTGGAGAGTTTTGCAAGATTTTTCTTCCATTGACCAACGAAGAAACACATTGGTACTTTCACATGATGAGTGAGTACTTCAGGATCTCTGACACTTACATGAGCAGCAGAGTGGCGCAGCGGAAGCGTGCTGGGCTCATAACCCAGAGGTTGGTGGATCGAAACCATCCTCTGCTATGTCCACTTTTTTTTTTTTGTTAATTAAATTCTTCCAAAACTGGAATTGATATTTTGACTCTTTTATTTTTACTTAAAGTACAATAACTTTTAACATTTTAATTTGTTTTAATAGTATATTGACAGCATTGTTTTCTTTCAGAAATCCACTTAATTTTCTTTACCCTATTACTGAAATGGTAATTGACAAAAACAAGCTACATTGTCACCAGAAGAGCAATGCAAAATGTACAATTGATATTGCAAAATCATCTTTCCAGCTTGAATTTCAATGATGCATTGGGGCAACGATTTTGTGAGAAACATCTTCACCCTTAAAGAAAGATTTTCTTAACTTCTTACCTGTGTGCTGATTAGATATCACCTGGTTTTCACATTAAACAGATTCCCACTTGAGAAAGCAGCAAGGATGCAGTGAGGTTTATGTTTCCTGGTGTCAACCTGTATTATTTCAGTGGACATTGTAATGAGGATGCATCTTGCTGCCTTTCCAATGAAGCAAGTTTTAATCAATAATAGGTGAAAAACCATTCCTACAAAGGTGTTAATCAGAGACTTGGCTTTGTGGACACTTTTCAGAGAGCAAATGTGTTAGCATAAAAATAAAGCCATAAAATGGAGAGCTGATTAATCACTCAATTGGATTTCTCTGCCTGCATAATTTTTTTTCTCTGCAACCCCATGCTAAATTGTGCTTCCTGTTTTTTATAAAATGACTTAATCAAATCTGACTCTGATTGCATCAGAGAAGGCCAGGTACCCTACACTATAAGAGGTGGTTTGAAATTTTGACGTGTCTACTTAAAGATCAGCAAAATTTGATCACAAGGTCAATTACGTCCCTGGGTGGTATTGAACCACCAGCCTTTCGGTTAACAGCCGAATGCGCTAACCGATTGCACCACAGAGACAACTTGCAAAAGCATGTACTAACAAAGCCTAAAAAGCATTCATCTAGAAAGTTTCCTAGAAAAAGGTTAAAAAGGCAATAATCTGGAGAGTTTTGCAAGATTTTTCTTCCATTGACCAACGAAGAAACACATTGGTACTTTCACATGATGAGTGAGTACTTCAGGATCTCTGGCACTTACATGAGAAGCAGAGTTGCGCAGCGGAAGCGTGCTGGGCCCATAACCCAGAGGTTGGTGGATCGAAACCATCCTCTGCTATGTGCACTTATTTTTTTGTTAATTAAATTCTTCCAAAACTGGAATTGATATTTTGACTCTTTTATTTTTACTTAAAGTACAATAACTTTTAACATTTTAATTTGTTTTAATAGTATATTGACAGCATTGTTTTCTTTCAGAAATCCACTTAATTTTCTTTACCCTATTACTGAAATGGTAATTGACAAAAACAAGCTACATTATCACCAGAAGAGCAATGCAAAATGTACAATTGATATTTCAAAATCATCTTTCCAGCTTGAATTTCAATGATGCATTGGGGCAACGATTTTGTGAGAAACATCTTCACCCTTAAAGAAAGATTTTCTTAACTTCTTACCTGTGTGCTGATTAGATATCACCTGGTTTTCACATTAAACAGATTCCCACTTGAGAAAGCAGCAAGGATGCAGTGAGGTTTATGTTTCCTGGTGTCAACCTGTATTATTTCAGTGGACATTGTAATGAGGATGCATCTTGCTGCCTTTCCAATGAAGCAAGTTTTAATCAGTAATAGGTGAAAAACCATTCCTACAAAGGTGTTAATCAGAGACTTGGCTTTGTGGACACTTTTCAGAGAGCAAATGTGTTAGCATAAAAATAAAGCCATAAAATGGAGAGCTGATTAATCACTCAATTGGATTTCTCTGCCTGCATAATTTTTTTTCTCTGCAACCCCATGCTAAATTGTGCTTCCTGTTTTTTATAAAATGACTTAATCAAATATGACTCTGATTGCATCAGAGAAGGCCAGGTACCCTACACCATAAGAGGTGGTTTGAAATTTAGACATGTCTACTTAAAGATCAGCAAAATTTGATCACAAGGTCAATTACGTCCCTGGGTGGGATTGAACCACCAACCTTTCGGTTAACAGCCGAATGCGCTAACCGATTGCACCACAGAGACAGCTTGCAAAAGCATCTACTGACAAAGGCTAGAAAGCATTCATCTAGAAAGTTTCCTAGAAAAAGGTTAAAAAGGCAATAATCTGGAGAGTTTTGCAAGATTTTTCTTCCATTGACCAATGAAGAAACACATTGGTACTTTCACATGATGAGTGAGTACTTCAGGATCTCTGACACTTACATGAGCAGCAGAGTGGCGCAGCGGAAGCGTGCTGGGCCCATAAACCAGAGGCTGGTGGATCGAAGCCATTCTCTGCTGTGTGCACTTATTTTTTTGTTAATTAAATTTTTCCAAAACTGGAATTGATATTTTGACTATTTTATTTTTACTTAAAGTACAATAACTTTTAACATTTTAATTTGTTTTAATAGTATATTGACAGCATTGTTTTCTTTCAGAAATCCACTTAATTTTCTTTACCCTATTACTGAAATGGTAATTGACAAAAACAAGCTACATTGTCACCAGAAGAGCAATGCAAAATGTACAATTGATATTTCAAAATCATCTTTCCAGCTTGAATTTCAATGATGCATTGGGGCAACGATTTTGTGAGAAACATCTTCACCCTTAAAGAAAGATTTTCTTAACTTCTTACCTGTGTGCTGATTAGATATCACCTGGTTTTCACATTAAACAGATTCCCACTTGAGAAAGCAGCAAGGATGCAGTGAGGTTTATGTTTCCTGGTGTCAACCTGTATTATTTCAGTGGACATTGTAATGAGGATGCATCTTGCTGCCTTTCCAATGAAGCAAGTTTTAATCAGTAATAGGTGAAAAACCATTCCTACAAAGGTGTTAATCAGAGACTTGGCTTTGTGGACACTTTTCAGAGAGCAAATGTGTTAGCATAAAAATAAAGCCATAAAATGGAGAGCTGATTAATCACTCAATTGGATTTCTCTGCCTGCATAATTTTTTTTCTCTGCAACCCCATGCTAAATTGTGCTTCCTGTTTTTTATAAAATGACTTAATCAAATCTGACTCTGATTGCATCAGAGAAGGCCAGGTACCCTACACTATAAGAGGTGGTTTGAAATTTTGACTTGTCTACTTAAAGATCACCAAAATTTGATCACAAGGTCAATTACGTCCCTGGGTGGGATTGAACCACCAACCTTTCGGTTAACAGCCGAATGCGCTAACCAATTGCGCCACAGAGACAGATTGCAAAAGCATGTGCTGACAAAGGCTAAAAAGCATTCATCTAGAAAGTTTCCTAGAAAAAGGTTAAAAAGGCAATAATCTGGAGAGTTTTGCAAGATTTTTCTTCCATTGACCAACGAAGAAACACATTGGTACTTTCACATGATGAGTGAGTACTTCAGGATCTCTGACACTTACATGAGCAGCAGAGTGGCGCAGCGGAAGCGTCCTGGACCCATAACCCAGAGGTTGGTGGATCGAAACCATCCTCTGCTATGTGCACTTATTTTTTTTGTTAATTAAATTCTTCCAAAACTGGAATTGATATTTTGACTCTTTTATTTTTACTTAAAGTACAATAACTTTTAACATTTTAATTTGTTTTAATAGTATATTGACAGCATTGTTTTCTTTCAGAAATCCACTTAATTTTCTTTACCCTATTACTGAAATGGTAATTGACAAAAACAAGCTACATTGTCACCAGAAGAGCAATGCAAAATGTACAATTGATATTTCAAAATCATCTTTCCAGCTTGAATTTCAATGATGCATTGGGGCAACGATTTTGTGAGAAACATCTTCACCCTTAAAGAAAGATTTTCTTAACTTCTTACCTGTGTGCTGATTAGATATCACCTGGTTTTCACATTAAACAGATTCCCACTTGAGAAAGCAGCAAGGATGCAGTGAGGTTTATGTTTCCTGGTGTCAACCTGTATTATTTCAGTGGACATTGTAATGAGGATGCATCTTGCTGCCTTTCCAATGAAGCAAGTTTTAATCAGTAATAGGTGAAAAACCATTCCTACAAAGGTGTTAATCAGAGACTTGGCTTTGTGGACACTTTTCAGAGAGCAAATGTGTTAGCATAAAAATAAAGCCATAAAATGGAGAGCTGATTAATCACTCAATTGGATTTCTCTGCCTGCATAATTTTTTTTCTCTGCAACCCCATGCTAAATTGTGCTTCCTGTTTTTTATAAAATGACTTAATCAAATATGACTCTGATTGCATCAGAGAAGGCCAGGTACCCTACACCATAAGAGGTGGTTTGAAATTTAGACATGTCTACTTAAAGATCAGCAAAATTTGATCACAAGGTCAATTACGTCCCTGGGTGGGATTGAACCACCAACCTTTCGGTTAACAGCCGAATGCGCTAACCGATTGCACCACAGAGACAGCTTGCAAAAGCATCTACTGACAAAGGCTAGAAAGCATTCATCTAGAAAGTTTCCTAGAAAAAGGTTAAAAAGGCAATAATCTGGAGAGTTTTGCAAGATTTTTCTTCCATTGACCAATGAAGAAACACATTGGTACTTTCACATGATGAGTGAGTACTTCAGGATCTCTGACACTTACATGAGCAGCAGAGTGGCGCAGCGGAAGCGTGCTGGGCCCATAAACCAGAGGCTGGTGGATCGAAGCCATTCTCTGCTGTGTGCACTTATTTTTTTGTTAATTAAATTTTTCCAAAACTGGAATTGATATTTTGACTATTTTATTTTTACTTAAAGTACAATAACTTTTAACATTTTAATTTGTTTTAATAGTATATTGACAGCATTGTTTTCTTTCAGAAATCCACTTAATTTTCTTTACCCTATTACTGAAATGGTAATTGACAAAAACAAGCTACATTGTCACCAGAAGAGCAATGCAAAATGTACAATTGATATTTCAAAATCATCTTTCCAGCTTGAATTTCAATGATGCATTGGGGCAACGATTTTGTGAGAAACATCTTCACCCTTAAAGAAAGATTTTCTTAACTTCTTACCTGTGTGCTGATTAGATATCACCTGGTTTTCACATTAAACAGATTCCCACTTGAGAAAGCAGCAAGGATGCAGTGAGGTTTATGTTTCCTGGTGTCAACCTGTATTATTTCAGTGGACATTGTAATGAGGATGCATCTTGCTGCCTTTCCAATGAAGCAAGTTTTAATCAGTAATAGGTGAAAAACCATTCCTACAAAGGTGTTAATCAGAGACTTGGCTTTGTGGACACTTTTCAGAGAGCAAATGTGTTAGCATAAAAATAAAGCCATAAAATGGAGAGCTGATTAATCACTCAATTGGATTTCTCTGCCTGCATAATTTTTTTTTCTCTGCAACCCCATGCTAAATTGTGCTTCCTGTTTTTTATAAAATGACTTAATCAAATCTGACTCTGATTGCATCAGAGAAGGCCAGGTACCCTACACTATAAGAGGTGGTTTGAAATTTTGACTTGTCTACTTAAAGATGACCAAAATTTGATCACAAGGTCAATTACGTCCCTGGGTGGGATTGAACCACCAACCTTTCGGTTAACAGCCGAATGCGCTAACCAATTGCGCCACAGAGACAGATTGCAAAAGCATGTGCTGACAAAGGCTAAAAAGCATTCATCTAGAAAGTTTCCTAGAAAAAGGTTAAAAAGGCAATAATCTGGAGAGTTTTGCAAGATTTTTCTTCCATTGACCAACGAAGAAACACATTGGTACTTTCACATGATGAGTGAGTACTTCAGGATCTCTGACACTTACATGAGCAGCAGAGTGGCGCAGCGGAAGCGTCCTGGACCCATAACCCAGAGGTTGGTGGATCGAAACCATCCTCTGCTATGTGCACTTATTTTTTTTGTTAATTAAATTCTTCCAAAACTGGAATTGATATTTTGACTCTTTTATTTTTACTTAAAGTACAATAACTTTTAACATTTTAATTTGTTTTAATAGTATATTGACAGCATTGTTTTCTTTCAGAAATCCACTTAATTTTCTTTACCCTATTACTGAAATGGTAATTGACAAAAACAAGCTACATTGTCACCAGAAGAGCAATGCAAAATGTACAATTGATATTTCAAAATCATCTTTCCAGCTTGAATTTCAATGATGCATTGGGGCAACGATTTTGTGAGAAACATCTTCACCCTTAAAGAAAGATTTTCTTAACTTCTTACCTGTGTGCTGATTAGATATCACCTGGTTTTCACATTAAACAGATTCCCACTTGAGAAAGCAGCAAGGATGCAGTGAGGTTTATGTTTCCTGGTGTCAACCTGTATTATTTCAGTGGACATTGTAATGAGGATGCATCTTGCTGCCTTTCCAATGAAGCAAGTTTTAATCAGTAATAGGTGAAAAACCATTCCTACAAAGGTGTTAATCAGAGACTTGGCTTTGTGGACACTTTTCAGAGAGCAAATGTGTTAGCATAAAAATAAAGCCATAAAATGGAGAGCTGATTAATCACTCAATTGGATTTCTCTGCCTGCATAATTTTTTTTCTCTGCAACCCCATGCTAAATTGTGCTTCCTGTTTTTTATAAAATGACTTAATCAAATATGACTCTGATTGCATCAGAGAAGGCCAGGTACCCTACACCATAAGAGGTGGTTTGAAATTTAGACATGTCTACTTAAAGATCAGCAAAATTTGATCACAAGGTCAATTACGTCCCTGGGTGGGATTGAACCACCAACCTTTCGGTTAACAGCCGAATGCGCTAACCGATTGCACCACAGAGACAGCTTGCAAAAGCATCTACTGACAAAGGCTAAAAAGCATTCATCTAGAAAGTTTCCTAGAAAAAGGTTAAAAAGGCAATAATCTGGAGAGTTTTGCAAGATTTTTCTTCCATTGACCAACGAAGAAACACATTGGTACTTTCACATGATGAGTGAGTACTTCAGGATCTCTGACACTTACATGAGCAGCAGAGTGGCGCAGCGGAAGCGTGCTGGGCCCATAACCCAGAGGCTGGTGGATCGAAACCATTCTCTGCTGTGTGCACTTATTTTTTTGTTAATTAAATTTTTCCAAAACTGGAATTGATATTTTGACTATTTTATTTTTACTTAAAGTACAATAACTTTTAACATTTTAATTTGTTTTAATAGTATATTGACAGCATTGTTTTCTTTCAGAAATCCACTTAATTTTCTTTACCCTATTACTGAAATGGTAATTGACAAAAACAAGCTACATTGTCACCAGAAGAGCAATGCAAAATGTACAATTGATATTTCAAAATCATCTTTCCAGCTTGAATTTCAATGATGCATTGGGGCAACGATTTTGTGAGAAACATCTTCACCCTTAAAGAAAGATTTTCTTAACTTCTTACCTGTGTGCTGATTAGATATCACCTGGTTTTCACATTAAACAGATTCCCACTTGAGAAAGCAGCAAGGATGCAGTGAGGTTTATGTTTCCTGGTGTCAACCTGTATTATTTCAGTGGACATTGTAATGAGGATGCATCTTGCTGCCTTTCCAATGAAGCAAGTTTTAATCAGTAATAGGTGAAAAACCATTCCTACAAAGGTGTTAATCAGAGACTTGGCTTTGTGGACACTTTTCAGAGAGCAAATGTGTTAGCATAAAAATAAAGCCATAAAATGGAGAGCTGATTAATCACTCAATTGGATTTCTCTGCCTGCATAATTTTTTTTCTCTGCAACCCCATGCTAAATTGTGCTTCCTGTTTTTTATAAAATGACTTAATCAAATCTGACTCTGATTGCATCAGAGAAGGCCAGGTACCCTACACTATAAGAGGTGGTTTGAAATTTTGACTTGTCTACTTAAAGATCACCAAAATTTGATCACAAGGTCAATTACGTCCCTGGGTGGGATTGAACCACCAACCTTTCGGTTAACAGCCGAATGCGCTAACCGATTGCGCCACAGTGACAGATTGCAAAAGCATGTGCTGACAAAGGCTAAAAAGCATTCATCTAGAAAGTTTCCTAGAAAAAGGTTAAAAAGGCAATAATCTGGAGAGTTTTGCAAGATTTTTCTTCCATTGACCAACGAAGAAACACATTGGTACTTTCACATGATGAGTGAGTACTTCAGGATCTCTGACACTTACATGAGCAGCAGACTGGCGCAGCGGAAGCATGCTAGGCTCATAACCCAGAGGCTGGTGGATCGAAACCATCCTCTGCTGTGTGCACTTATTTTTTTGTTAATTAAATTTTTCCAAAACTGGAATTGATATTTTGACTCTTTTATTTTTACTTAAAGTACAATAACTTTTAACATTTTAATTTGTTTTAAAAGTATATTGACAGCATTGTTTTCTTTCAGAAATCCACTTAATTTTCTTTACCCTATTACTGAAATGGTAATTGACAAAAACAAGCTACATTGTCACCAGAAGAGCAATGCAAAATGTACAATTGATATTTCAAAATCATCTTTACAGCTTGAATTTCAATGATGCATTGGGGCAACGATTTTGTGAGAAACATCTTCACCCTTAAAGAAAGATTTTCTTAACTTCTTACCTGTGTGCTGATTAGATATCACCTGGTTTTCACATTAAACAGATTCCCACTTGAGAAAGCAGCAAGGATGCAGTGAGGTTTATGTTTCCTGGTGTCAAACTGTATTATTTCAGTGGACATTGTAATGAGGATGCATCTTGCTGCCTTTCCAATGAAGCAAGTTTTAATCAGTAATAGGTGAAAAACCATTCCTACAAAGCTGTTAATCAGAGACTTGCCTTTGTGGACACTTTTCAGAGAGCAAATGTGTTAGCATAAAAATAAAGCCATAAAATGGAGAGCTGATTAATCACTCAATTGGATTTCTCTGCCTGCATATTTTTTTTTCTCTGCAACCCCATGTTAAATTGTGCTTCCTGTTTTTTATAAAATGACTTAATCAAATCTGACTCTGATTGCATCAGAGAAGGCCAGGTACCCTACACTATAAGAGGTGGTTTGAAATTTTTACTTGTCTACTTAAAGATCACCAAAGTTTGATCACAAGGTCAATTACGTCCCTGGGTGGTATTGAACCACCAGCCTTTCGGTTAACAGCCGAATGCGCTAACCGATTGCACCATAGAGACAACTTGCAAAAGCATGTACTAACAAAGGCTAAAAAGCATTCATCTAGAAAGTTTCCTAGAAAAAGGTTAAAAAGGCAATAATCTGGAGAGTTTTGCAAGATTTTTCTTCCATTGACCAACGAAGAAACACATTGGTACTTTCACATGATGAGTGAGTACTTCAGGATCTCTGACACTTATGTGAGCAGCAGAGTGGCGCAGCGGAAGCGTGCTGGGCCCATAACCCCGAGGTCGGTGGATAGAAACCATCCTCTGCTATGTGCACTTATTTTTTTGCTAATTAAATTCTTCCAAAACTGGAATTGATATTTTGACTCTTTTATTTTTACTTAAAGTACAATAACTTTTAACATTTTAAGTTGTTTTAATAGTATATTGACAGCATTGTTTTCTTTCAGAAATCCACTTAATTTTCTTTACCCTATTACTGAAATGGTAATTGACAAAAACAAGCTACATTGTCACCAGAAGAGCAATGCAAAATGTACAATTGATATTTCAAAATCATCTTTCCATCTTGAATTTCAATGATGCATTGGGGCAACGATTTTGTGAGAAACATCTTTACCCTTAAAGAAAGATTTTCTTAACTTCTTACCTGTGTGCTGATTAGATATCACCTGGTTTTCACATTAAACAGATTCACACTTGAGAAAGCAGCAAGGATGCAGTGAGGTTTATGTTTCCTGGTGTCAAACTGTATTATTTCAGTGGACATTGTAATGAGGATGCATCTTGCTGCCTTTCCAATTAAGCAAGTTTTAATCAGTAATAGGTGAAAAACCATTCCTACAAAGGTGTTAATCAGAGACTTGCCTTTGTGGACACTTTTCAGAGAGCAAATGTGTTAGCATAAAAATAAAGCCATAAAATGGAGAGCTGATTAATCACTCAATTGGATTTCTCTGCCTGCATATTTTTTTTTTTCTCTGCAACCCCATGCTGAATTGTGCTTCCTGTTTTTTATAAAATGACTTAATGAAATCTGACTCTGATTGCATCAGAGAAGGCCAGGTACCCTACACTATAAGAGGTGGTTTGAAATGTTGACTTGTCTACTTAAAGATCACCAAAATTTGATCACAAGGTCAATTACGTCCCTGGGTGGGATTGAACCACCAACCTTTCGGTTAACAGCCGAATGCGCTAACCGATTGCGCCACAGAGACAGATTGCAAAAGCATGTGCTGACAAAGGCTAAAAAGCATTCATCTAGAAAGTTTCCTAGAAAAAGGTTAAAAAGGCAATAATCTGGAGAGTTTTGCAAGATTTTTCTTCCATTGACCAACGAAGAAACACATTGGTACTTTCACATGATGAGTGAGTACTTCAGGATCTCTGACACTTACATGAGCAGCAGACTGGCGCAGCGGAAGCATGCTAGGCTCATAACCCAGAGGCTGGTGGATCGAAACCATCCTCTGCTGTGTGCACTTATTTTTTTGTTAATTAAATTTTTCCAAAACTGGAATTGATATTTTGACTCTTTTATTTTTACTTAAAGTACAATAACTTTTAACATTTTAATTTGTTTTAAAAGTATATTGACAGCATTGTTTTCTTTCAGAAATCCACTTAATTTTCTTTACCCTATTACTGAAATGGTAATTGACAAAAACAAGCTACATTGTCACCAGAAGAGCAATGCAAAATGTACAATTGATATTTCAAAATCATCTTTACAGCTTGAATTTCAATGATGCATTGGGGCAACGATTTTGTGAGAAACATCTTCACCCTTAAAGAAAGATTTTCTTAACTTCTTACCTGTGTGCTGATTAGATATCACCTGGTTTTCACATTAAACAGATTCCCACTTGAGAAAGCAGCAAGGATGCAGTGAGGTTTATGTTTCCTGGTGTCAAACTGTATTATTTCAGTGGACATTGTAATGAGGATGCATCTTGCTGCCTTTCCAATGAAGCAAGTTTTAATCAGTAATAGGTGAAAAACCATTCCTACAAAGCTGTTAATCAGAGACTTGCCTTTGTGGACACTTTTCAGAGAGCAAATGTGTTAGCATAAAAATAAAGCCATAAAATGGAGAGCTGATTAATCACTCAATTGGATTTCTCTGCCTGCATATTTTTTTTCCTCTGCAACCCCATGTTAAATTGTGCTTCCTGTTTTTTATAAAATGACTTAATCAAATCTGACTCTGATTGCATCAGAGAAGGCCAGGTACCCTACACTATAAGAGGTGGTTTGAAATTTTTACTTGTCTACTTAAAGATCACCAAAGTTTGATCACAAGGTCAATTACGTCCCTGGGTGGTATTGAACCACCAGCCTTTCGGTTAACAGCCGAATGCGCTAACCGATTGCACCATAGAGACAACTTGCAAAAGCATGTACTAACAAAGGCTAAAAAGCATTCATCTAGAAAGTTTCCTAGAAAAAGGTTAAAAAGGCAATAATCTGGAGAGTTTTGCAAGATTTTTCTTCCATTGACCAACGAAGAAACACATTGGTACTTTCACATGATGAGTGAGTACTTCAGGATCTCTGACACTTATGTGAGCAGCAGAGTGGCGCAGCAGAAGCGTGCTGGGCCCATAACCCCGAGGTCGGTGGATCGAAACCATCCTCTGCTATGTGCACTTATTTTTTTGCTAATTAAATTCTTCCAAAACTGGAATTGATATTTTGACTCTTTTATTTTTACTTAAAGTACAATAACTTTTAACATTTTAAGTTGTTTTAATAGTATATTGACAGCATTGTTTTCTTTCAGAAATCCACTTAATTTTCTTTACCCTATTACTGAAATGGTAATTGACAAAAACAAGCTACATTGTCACCAGAAGAGCAATGCAAAATGTACAATTGATATTTCAAAATCATCTTTCCATCTTGAATTTCAATGATGCATTGGGGCAACGATTTTGTGAGAAACATCTTTACCCTTAAAGAAAGATTTTCTTAACTTCTTACCTGTGTGCTGATTAGATATCACCTGGTTTTCACATTAAACAGATTCACACTTGAGAAAGCAGCAAGGATGCAGTGAGGTTTATGTTTCCTGGTGTCAAACTGTATTATTTCAGTGGACATTGTAATGAGGATGCATCTTGCTGCCTTTCCAATTAAGCAAGTTTTAATCAGTAATAGGTGAAAAACCATTCCTACAAAGGTGTTAATCAGAGACTTGCCTTTGTGGACACTTTTCAGAGAGCAAATGTGTTAGCATAAAAATAAAGCCATAAAATGGAGAGCTGATTAATCACTCAATTGGATTTCTCTGCCTGCATATTTTTTTTTCTCTGCAACCCCATGCTGAATTGTGCTTCCTGTTTTTTATAAAATGACTTAATGAAATCTGACTCTGATTGCATCAGAGAAGGCCAGGTACCCTACACTATAAGAGGTGGTTTGAAATGTTGACTTGTCTACTTAAAGATCAGCAAAATTTGATCACAAGGTCAATTACGTCCCTGGGTGGTATTGAAACACCAGCCTTTCGGTTAACAGCCGAATGCGCTAACCGATTGCACCACAGAGACAACTTGCAAAAGCATGTACTAACAAAGGCTAAAAAGCATTCATCTAGAAAGTTTCCTAGAAATAGGTTAAAAAGGCAATAATCTGGAGAGTTTTGCAAGATTTTTCTTCCATTGACCAACGAAGAAACACATTGGTACTTTCACATGATGAGTGAGTACTTCAGGATCTCTGACACTTACATGAGCAGCAGAGTGGTGCAGCGGAAGCGTGCTGGGCCCATAACCCAGAGGCTGGTGGATCGAAACCATCCTCTGCTGTGTGCACTTATTTTTTTGTTAAATACATTTTTCCAAAACTGGAATTGATATTTTGACTATTTTATTTTTACTTAAAGTACAATAACTTTTAACATTTTAATTTTTTTAATAGTATATTGACAGCATTGTTTTCTTTCAGAAATCCACTTAATTTTCTTTACCCTATTACTGAAATGGTAATTGACAAAAACAAGCTACATTGTCACCAGAAGAGCAATGCAAAATGTACAATTGATATTTCAAAATCATCTTTACAGCTTGAATTTCAATGATGCATTGGGGCAACGATTTTGTGAGAAACATCTTCACCCTTAAAGAAAGATTTTCTTAACTTCTTACCTGTGTGCTGATTAGATATCACCTGGTTTTCACATTAAACAGATTCCCACTTGAGAAAGCAGCAAGGATGCAGTGAGGTTTATGTTTCCTGGTGTCAAACTGTATTATTTCAGTGGACATTGTAATGAGGATGCATCTTGCTGCCTTTCCAATGAAGCAAGTTTTAATCAGTAATAGGTGAAAAACCATTCCTACAAAGCTATTAATCAGAGACTTGCCTTTGTGGACACTTTTCAGAGAGCAAATGTGTTAGCATAAAAATAAAGCCATAAAATGGAGAGCTGATTAATCACTCAATTGGATTTCTCTGCCTGCATATTTTTTTTTCTCTGCAACCCCATGCTAAATTGTGCTTCCTGTTTTTTATAAAATGACTTAATCAAATCTGACTCTGATTGCATCAGAGAAGGCCAGGTACCCTACACTATAAGAGGTGGTTTGAAATTTTGACTTGTCTACTTAAAGATCACCAAAATTTGATCACAAGGTCAATTACGTCCCTGGGTGGTATTGAACCACCAGCCTTTCGGTTAACAGCCGAATGCGCTAACCGATTGCACCATAGAGACAACTTGCAAAAGCATGTACTAACAAAGGCTAAAAAGCATTCATCTAGAAAGTTTCCTAGAAAAAGGTTAAAAAGGCAATAATCTGGAGAGGTTTGCAAGATTTTTCTTCCATTGACCAACGAAGAAACACATTGGTACTTTCACATGATGAGTGAGTACTTCAGGATCTCTGACACTTATGTGAGCAGCAGAGTGGCGCAGCGGAAGCGTGCTGGGCCCATAACCCAGAGGTCGGTGGATCAAAACCATCCTCTGCTATGTGCACTTATTTTTTTGTTAATTAAATTCTTCCAAAACTGGAATTGATATTTTGACTCTTTTATTTTTACTTAAAGTACAATAACTTTTAACATTTTAAGTTGTTTTAATAGTATATTGACAGCATTGTTTTCTTTCAGAAATCCACTTAATTTTCTTTACCCTATTACTGAAATGGTAATTGACAAAAACAAGCTACATTGTCACCAGAAGAGCAATGCAAAATGTACAATTGATATTTCAAAATCATATTTCCATCTTGAATTTCAATGATGCATTGGGGCAACGATTTTGTGAGAAACATCTTTACCCTTAAAGAAAGATTTTCTTAACTTCTTACCTGTGTGCTGATTAGATATCACCTGGTTTTCACATTAAACAGATTCACACTTGAGAAAGCAGCAAGGATGCAGTGAGGTTTATGTTTCCTGGTGTCAAACTGTATTATTTCAGTGGACATTGTAATGAGGATGCATCTTGCTGCCTTTCCAATTAAGCAAGTTTTAATCAGTAATAGGTGAAAAACCATTCCTACAAAGGTGTTAATCAGAGACTTGCCTTTGTGGACACTTTTCAGAGAGCAAATGTGTTAGCATAAAAATAAAGCCATAAAATGGAGAGCTGATTAATCACTCAATTGGATTTCTCTGCCTGCATATTTTTTTTTCTCTGCAACCCCATGCTAAATTGTGTTTCCTGTTTTTTATAAAATGACTTAATCAAATCTGACTCTGATTGCATCAGAGAAGGGCAGGTACCCTACACTATAAGAGGTGGTTTGAAATTTTGACTTGTCTACTTAAAGATCAGCAAAATTTGATCACAAGGTCAATTACGTCCCTGGGTGGTATTGAAACACCAGCCTTTCGGTTAACAGCCGAATGCGCTAACCGATTGCACCACAGAGACAACTTGCAAAAGCATGTACTAACAAAGGCTAAAAAGCATTCATCTAGAAAGTTTCCTAGAAAAAGGTTAAAAAGGCAATAATCTGGAGAGTTTTGCAAGATTTTTCTTCCATTGACCAACGAAGAAACACATTGGTACTTTCACATGATGAGTGAGTACTTCAGGATCTCTGACACTTACGTGGGCAGCAGAGTGGCGCAGCGGAAGCGTGCTGGGCCAATAACCCAGAGGTCGGTGGATCGAAACCATCCTCTGCTATGTGCACTTTTTTTTTGTTAATTAAATTCTTCCAAAACTGGAATTGATATTTTGACTCTTTTATTTTTACTTAAAGTACAATAACTTTTAACATTTTAAGTTGTTTTAATAGTATATTGACAGCATTGTTTTCTTTCAGAAATCCACTTAATTTTCTTTACCCTATTACTGAAATGGTAATTGACAAAAACAAGCTACATTGTCACCAGAAGAGCAATGCAAAATGTACAATTGATATTTCAAAATCATATTTCCATCTTGAATTTCAATGATGCATTGGGGCAACGATTTTGTGAGAAACATCTTTACCCTTAAAGAAAGATTTTCTTAACTTCTTACCTGTGTGCTGATTAGATATCACCTGGTTTTCACATTAAACAGATTCACACTTGAGAAAGCAGCAAGGATGCAGTGAGGTTTATGTTTCCTGGTGTCAAACTGTATTATTTCAGTGGACATTGTAATGAGGATGCATCTTGCTGCCTTTCCAATTAAGCAAGTTTTAATCAGTAATAGGTGAAAAACCATTCCTACAAAGGTGTTAATCAGAGACTTGCCTTTGTGGACACTTTTCAGAGAGCAAATGTGTTAGCATAAAAATAAAGCCATAAAATGGAGAGCTGATTAATCACTCAATTGGATTTCTCTGCCTGCATATTTTTTTTTCTCTGCAACCCCATGCTAAATTGTGTTTCCTGTTTTTTATAAAATGACTTAATCAAATCTGACTCTGATTGCATCAGAGAAGGGCAGGTACCCTACACTATAAGAGGTGGTTTGAAATTTTGACTTGTCTACTTAAAGATCAGCAAAATTTGATCACAAGGTCAATTACGTCCCTGGGTGGTATTGAAACACCAGCCTTTCGGTTAACAGCCGAATGCGCTAACCGATTGCACCACAGAGACAACTTGCAAAAGCATGTACTAACAAAGGCTAAAAAGCATTCATCTAGAAAGTTTCCTAGAAAAAGGTTAAAAAGGCAATAATCTGGAGAGTTTTGCAAGATTTTTCTTCCATTGACCAACGAAGAAACACATTGGTACTTTCACATGATGAGTGAGTACTTCAGGATCTCTGACACTTACGTGGGCAGCAGAGTGGCGCAGCGGAAGCGTGCTGGGCCAATAACCCAGAGGTCGGTGGATCGAAACCATCCTCTGCTATGTGCACTTTTTTTTTGTTAATTAAATTCTTCCAAAACTGGAATTGATATTTTGACTCTTTTATTTTTACTTAAAGTACAATAACTTTTAACATTTTAATTTGTTTTAATAGTATATTGACAGCATTGTTTTCTTTCAGAAATCCACTTAATTTTCTTTACCCTATTACTGAAATGGTAATTGACAAAAACAAGCTACATTGTCACCAGAAGAGCAATGCAAAATGTACAATTGATATTTCAAAATCATCTTTCCAGCTTGAATTTCAATGATGCATTGGGGCAACGATTTTGTGAGAAACATCTTCACCCTTAAAGAAAGATTTTCTTAACTTCTTACCTGTGTGCTGATTAGATATCACCTGGTTTTCACATTAAACAGATTCACACTTGAGAAAGCAGCAAGGATGCAGTGAGGTTTATGTTTCCTGGTGTCAACCTGTATTATTTCAGTGGACATTGTAATGAGGATGCATCTTGCTGCCTTTCCAATGAAGCAAGTTTTAATCAGTAATAGGTGAAAAACCATTCCTACAAAGGTGTTAATCAGAGACTTGGCTTTGTGGACACTTTTCAGAGAGCAAATGTGTTAGCATAAAAATAAAGCCATAAAATGGAGAGCTGATTAATCACTCAATTGGATTTCTCTACCTGCATAATTTTTTTTTCTGCAACCCCATGCTAAATTGTGCTTCCTGTTTTTTATAAAATGACTTCATCAAATCTGACTCTGATTGCATCAGAGAAGGCCAGGTACCCTACACTATAAGAGGTGGTTTGAAATTCTGACTTGTCTACTTAAAGATCACCAAAATTTGATCACCAGGTCAATTACGTCCCTGGGTGGGATTGAACCACCAACCTTTCGGTTAACAGCTGAATGCGCTAACCGATTGCGCCACAGAGACAGCTTGCAAAAGCATGTGCTGACAAAGGCTAAAAAGCATTCATCTAGAAAGTTTCCTAGAAAAAGGTTAAAAAGGCAATAATCTGGAGAGTTTTGCAAGATTTTTCTTCCATTGACCAACGAAGAAACACATTGGTACTTTCACATGATGAGTGAGTACTTCAGGATCTCTGACACTTACGTGAGCAGCAGAGTGGCGCAGCGGAAGCGTGCTGGGCCCATAACCCAGAGGCTGGTGGATCGAAACCATCCTCTGCTGTGTGCACTTATTTTTTTGTTAATTAAATTTTTCCAAAACTGGAATTGATATTTTGACTATTTTATTTTTACTTAAAGTACAATAACTTTTAACATTTTAATTTTTTTTAATAGTATATTGACAGCATTGTTTTCTTTCAGAAATCCACTTAATTTTCTTTACCCTATTACTGAAATGGTAATTGACAAAAACAAGCTACATTGTCACCAGAAGAGCAATGCAAAATGTACAATTGATATTTCAAAATCATCTTTACAGCTTGAATTTCAATGATGCATTGGGGCAACGATTTTGTGAGAAACATCTTCACCCTTAAAGAAAGATTTTCTTAACTTCTTACCTGTGTGCTGATTAGATATCACCTGGTTTTCACATTAAACAGATTCCCACTTGAGAAAGCAGCAAGGATGCAGTGAGGTTTATGTTTCCTGGTGTCAAACTGTATTATTTCAGTGGACATTGTAATGAGGATGCATCTTGCTGCCTTTCCAATGAAGCAAGTTTTAATCAGTAATAGGTGAAAAACCATTCCTACAAAGCTGTTAATCAGAGACTTGCCTTTGTGGACACTTTTCAGAGAGCAAATGTGTTAGCATAAAAATAAAGCCATCAAATGGAGAGCTGATTAATCACTCAATTGGATTTCTCTGCCTGCATATTTTTTTTTCTCTGCAACCCCATGCTAAATTGTGCTTCCTGTTTTTTATAAAATAACTTAATCAAATCTGACTCTGATTGCATCAGAGAAGGCCAGGTACCCTACACTATAAGAGGTGGTTTGAAATTTTGACTTGTCTACTTAAAGATCAGCAAAATTTGATCACAAGGTCAATTACGTCCCTGGGTGGTATTGAAACACCAGCCTTTCGGTTAACAGCCGAATGCGCTAACCGATTGCACCACAGAGACAACTTGCAAAAGCATGTACTAACAAAGGCTAAAAAGCATTCATCTAGAAAGTTTCCTAGAAAAAGGTTAAAAAGGCAATAATCTAGAGAGTTTTGCAAGATTTTTCTTCCATTGACCAACGAAGAAACACATTGGTACTTTCACATGATGAGTGAGTACTTCAGGATCTCGGACACTTACGTGGGCAGCAGAGTGGCGCAGCGGAAGCGTGCTGGGCCCATAATCCAGAGGTCGGTGGATCGAAACCATCCTCTGCTATGTGCACTTATTTTTTTGTTAATTAAATTCTTCCAAAACTGGAATTGATATTTTGACTCTTTTATTTTTACTTAAAGTACAATAACTTTTAACATTTTAATTTGTTTTAATAGTATATTGACAGCATTGTTTTCTTTCAGAAATCCACTTAATTTTCTTTACCCTATTACTGAAATGGTAATTGACAAAAACAAGCTACATTGTCACCAGAAGAGCAATGCAAAATGTACAATTGATATTTCAAAATCATCTTTCCATCTTGAATTTCAATGATGCATTGGGGCAACGATTTTGTGAGAAACATCTTTACCCTTAAAGAAAGATTTTCTTAACTTCTTACCTGTGTGCTGATTAGATATCACCTGGTTTTCACATTAAACAGATTCACACTTGAGAAAGCAGCAAGGATGCAGTGAGGTTTATGTTTCCTGGTGTCAAACTGTATTATTTCAGTGGACATTGTAATGAGGATGCATCTTGCTGCCTTTCCAATTAAGCAAGTTTTAATCAGTAATAGGTGAAAAACCATTCCTACAAAGCTGTTAATCAGAGACTTGCCTTTGTGGACACTTTTCAGAGAGCAAATGTGTTAGCATAAAAATAAAGCCATAAAATGGAGAGCTGATTAATCACTCAATTGGATTTCTCTGCCTGCATATTTTTTTTTCTCTGCAACCCCATGCTAAATTGTGCTTCCTGTTTTTTATAAAATGACTTAATCAAATATGACTCTGATTGCATCAGAGAAGGCCAGGTACCCTACACTATAAGAGGTGGTTTGAAATTTTGACTTGTCTACTTAAAGATCAGCAAAATTTGATCACAAGGTCAATTACGTCCCTGGGTGGTATTGAAACACCAGCCTTTCGGTTAACAGCCGAATGCGCTAACCGATTGCACCACAGAGACAACTTGCAAAAGCATGTACTAACAAAGGCTAAAAAGCATTCATCTAGAAAGTTTCCTAGAAAAAGGTTAAAAAGGCAATAATCTGGAGAGTTTTGCAAGATTTTTCTTCCATTGACCAACGAAGAAACACATTGGTACTTTCACATGATGAGTGAGTACTTCAGGATCTCTGACACTTACGTGGGCAGCAGAGTGGCGCAGCGGAAGCGTGCTGGGCCCATAACCCAGAGGTCGGTGGATCGAAACCATCCTTTGCTATGTGCACTTATTTTTTTGTTAATTAAATTCTTCCAAAACTGGAATTGATATTTTGACTCTTTTATTTTTACTTAAAGTACAATAACTTTTAACATTTTAATTTGTTTTAATAGTATATTGACAGCATTGTTTTCTTTCAGAAATCCACTTAATTTTCTTTACCCTATTACTGAAATGGTAATTGACAAAAACAAGCTACATTGTCACCAGAAGAGCAATGCAAAATGTACAATTGATATTTCAAAATCATCTTTCCAGCTTGAATTTCAATGATGCATTGGGGCAACGATTTTGTGAGAAACATCTTCACCCTTAAAGAAAGATTTTCTTAACTTCTTACCTGTGTGCTGATTAGATATCACCTGGTTTTCACATTAAACAGATTCCCACTTGAGAAAGCAGCAAGGATGCAGTGAGGTTTATGTTTCCTGGTGTCAACCTGTATTATTTCAGTGGACATTGTAATGAGGATGCATCTTGCTGCCTTTCCAATGAAGCAAGTTTTAATCAGTAATAGGTGAAAAACCATTCCTACAAAGGTGTTAATCAGAGACTTGGCTTTGTGGACACTTTTCAGAGAGCAAATGTGTTAGCATAAAAATAAAGCCATAAAATGGAGAGCTGATTAATCACTCAATTGGATTTCTCTGCCTGCATAATTTTTTTTCTCTGCAACCCCATGCTAAATTGTGCTTCCTGTTTTTTATAAAATGACTTAATCAAATCTGACTGCATCAGAGAAGGCCAGGTACCCTACACTATAAGAGGTGGTTTGAAATTTTGACTTGTCTACTTAAAGATCACCAAAATTTGATCACAAGGTCAATTACGTCCCTGGGTGTGATTGAACCACCAACCTTTCGGTTAACAGCCAAATGCGCTAACCGATTGCGCCACAGAGACAGCTTGCAAAAGCATGTGCTGACAAAGACTAAAAAGCATTCATCTAGAAAGTTTCCTAGAAAAAGGTTAAAAAGGCAATAATCTGGAGAGTTTTGCAAGATTTTTCTTCCATTGACCAACGAAGAAACACATTGGTACTTTCACATGATGAGTGAGTACTTCAGGATCTCTGGCACTTACATGAACAGCAGAGTGGTGCAGCGGAAGCGTGCTGGGCCCATAACCCAGAGGTCGGTGGATCGAAACCATCCTCTGCTATGTGCACTTATTTTTTTGTTAATTAAATTCTTCCAAAACTGGAATTGATATTTTGACTCTTTTATTTTTACTTAAAGTACAATAACTTTTAACATTTTAATTTGTTTTAATAGTATATTGATAGCATTGTTTTCTTTCAGAAATCCACTTAATTTTCTTTACCCTATTACTGAAATGGTAATTGACAAAAACAAGCTACATTGTCACCAGAAGAGCAATGCAAAATGTACAATTGATATTTCAAAATCATCTTTCCAGCTTGAATTTCAATGATGCATTGGGGCAACGGTTTTGTGAGAAACATCTTCACCCTTAAAGAAAGATTTTATTAACTTCTTACCTGTGTGCTGATTAGATATCACCTGGTTTTCACATTAAACAGATTCCCACTTGAGAAAGCAGCAAGGATGCAGTGAGGTTTATGTTTCCTGGTGTCAACCTGTATTATTTCAGTGGACATTGTAATGAGGATGCATCTTGCTGCCTTTCCAATGAAGCAAGTTTTAATCAGTAATAGGTGAAAAACCATTCCTACAAAGGTGTTAATCAGAGACTTGGCTTTGTGGACACTTTTCAGAGAGCAAATGTGTTAGCATAAAAATAAAGCCATAAAATGGAGAGCTGATTAATCACTCAATTGGATTTCTTTGCCTGCATAATTTTTTTTCTCTGCAACCCCAATGCTAAATTGTGCTTCCTGTTTTTTATAAAATGACTTAATTAAATATGACTCTGATTGCATCAGAGAAGGCCAGGTACCCTACACCATAAAAGGTGGTTTGAAATTTTGACTTGTCTACTTAAAGATCAGCAAAATTTGATCACAAGGTCAATTACGTCCCTGGGTGGGATTGAACCACCAACCTTTCGGTTAACAGCCGAATGCGCTAACCGATTGCACCACAGAGACAGCTTGCAAAAGCATCTACTGACAAAGGCTAAAAAGCATTCATCTAGAAAGTTTCCTAGAAAAAGGTTAAAAAGGCAATAATCTGGAGAGTTTTGCAAGATTTTTCTTCCATTGACCAACGAAGAAACACATTGGTACTTTCACATGATGAGTGAGTACTTCAGGATCTCTGACACTTACATGAGCAGCAGAGTGGCGCAGCGGAAGCGTGCTGGGCCCATAACCCAGAGGTCGGTGGATCAAAACCATCCTCTGCTATGTGCACTTATTTTTTGGTTAATTAAATTCTTCCAAAACTGGAATTGATATTTTGACTCTTTTATTTTTACTTAAAGTACAATAACTTTTAACATTTTAATTTGTTTTAATAGTATATTGACAGCATTGTTTTCTTTCAGAAATCCACTTAATTTTCTTTACCCTATTACTGAAATGGTAATTGACAAAAACAAGCTACATTGTCACCAGAAGAGCAATGCAAAATGTACAATTGATATTTCAAAATCATCTTTCCAGCTTGAATTTCAATGATGCATTGGGGCAACGATTTTGTGAGAAACATCTTCACCCTTAAAGAAAGATTTTCTTAACTTCTTACCTGTGTGCTGATTAGATATCACCTGGTTTTCACATTAAACAGATTCCCACTTGAGAAAGCAGCAAGGATGCAGTGAGGTTTATGTTTCCTGGTGTCAACCTGTATTATTTCAGTGGACATTGTAATGAGGATGCATCTTGCTGCCTTTCCAATGAAGCAAGTTTTAATCAGTAATAGGTGAAAAACCATTCCTACAAAGGTGTTAATCAGAGACTTGGCTTTGTGGACACTTTTCAGAGAGCAAATGTGTTAGCATAAAAATAAAGCCATAAAATGGAGAGCTGATTAATCACTCAATTGGATTTCTCTGCCTGCATAATTTTTTTTCTCTGCAACCCCAATGCTAAATTGTGCTTCCTGTTTTTTATAAAATGACTTAATCAAATATGACTCTGATTGCATCAGAGAAGGCCAGGTACCCTACACCATAAAAGGTGGTTTGAAATTTTGACTTGTCTACTTAAAGATCAGCAAAATTTGATCACAGGGTCAATTACGTCCCTGGGTGGGATTGAACCACCAACCTTTCGGTTAACAGCCGAATGCGCTAGCCGATTGCACCACAGAGACAGCTTGCAAAAGCTTCTACTGACAAAGGCTAAAAAGCATTCATCTAGAAAGTTTCCTAGAAAAAGGTTAAAAAGGCAATAATCTGGAGAGTTTTGCAAGATTTTTCTTCCATTGACCAACGAAGAAACACATTGGTACTTTCACATGATGAGTGAGTACTTCAGGATCTCTGACACTTATGTGAGCAGCAGAGTGGCGCAGCGGAAGCGTGCTGGGCCCATAACCCAGAGGTCGGTGGATCGAAACCATCCTCTGCTATGTGCACTTATTTTTTTGTTAATTAAATTCTTCCAAAACTGGAATTGATATTTTGACTCTTTTATTTTTACTTAAAGTACAATAACTTTTAACATTTTAATTTGTTTTAATAGTATATTGACAGCATTGTTTTCTTTCAGAAATCCACTTAATTTTCTTTACCCTATTACTGAAATGGTAATTGACAAAAACAAGCTACATTGTCACCAGAAGAGCAATGCAAAATGTACAATTGATATTTCAAAATCATCTTTCCAGCTTGAATTTCAATGATGCATTGGGGCAACGATTTTGTGAGAAACATCTTCACCCTTAAAGAAAGATTTTATTAACTTCTTACCTGTGTGCTGATTAGATATCACCTGGTTTTCACATTAAACAGATTCCCACTTGAGAAAGCAGCAAGGATGCAGTGAGGTTTATGTTTCCTGGTGTCAACCTGTATTATTTCAGTGGACATTGTAATGAGGATGCATCTTGCTGCCTTTCCAATGAAGCAAGTTTTAATCAGTAATAGGTGAAAAAACATTCCAACAAAGGTGTTAATCAGAGACTTGGCTTTGTGGACACTTTTCAGAGAGCAAATGTGTTAGCATAAAAATAAAGCCATAAAATGGAGAGCTTATTAATCACTCAATTGGATTTCTCTGCCTGCATATTTTTTTTTCTCTGCAACCCCATGCTAAATTGTGCTTCCTGTTTTTTATAAAATGACTTAATCAAATCTGACTCTGATTGCATCAGAGAAGGCCAGATACCCTACACTATAAGAGGTGGTTTGAAATTTTGACTTGTCTACTTAAAGATCACCAAAATTTGATCACAAGGTCAATTACGTCCCTGGGTGTGATTGAACCACCAACCTTTCGGTTAACAGCCGAATGCGCTAACCGATTGCGCCACAGAGACAGCTTGCAAAAGCATGTGCTGACAAAGGCTAAAAAGCATTTATCTAGAAAGTTTCCTAGAAAAAGGTTAAAAAGGCAATAATCTGGAGAGTTTTGCAAGATTTTTCTTCCATTGACCAACGAAGAAACACATTGGTACTTTCACATGATGAGTGAGTACTTCAGGATCTCTGGCACTTAAATGAGCAGCAGAGTGGCGCAGCGGAAGCGTGCTGGGCCCATAACCCAGAGGTTGGTGGATCGAAACCATCCTCTGCTATGTGCACTTATTTTTTGGTTAATTAAATTCTTCCAAAACTGGAATTGATATTTTGACTCTTTTATTTTTACTTAAAGTACAATAACTTTTAACATTTTAATTTGTTTTAATAGTATATTGACAGCATTGTTTTCTTTCAGAAATCCACTTAATTTTCTTTACCCTATTACTGAAATGGTAATTGACAAAAACAAGCTACATTGTCACCAGAAGAGCAATGCAAAATGTACAATTGATATTTCAAAATCATCTTTCCAGCTTGAATTTCAATGATGCATTGGGGCAACGATTTTGTGAGAAACATCTTCACCCTTAAAGAAAGATTTTCTTAACTTCTTACCTGTGTGCTGATTAGATATCACCTGGTTTTCACATTAAACAGATTCCCACTTGAGAAAGCAGCAAGGATGCAGTGAGGTTTATGTTTCCTGGTGTCAACCTGTATTATTTCAGTGGACATTGTAATGAGGATGCATCTTGCTGCCTTTCCAATGAAGCAAGTTTTAATCAGTAATAGGTGAAAAACCATTCCTACAAAGGTGTTAATCAGAGACTTGGCTTTGTGGACACTTTTCAGAGAGCAAATGTGTTAGCATAAAAATAAAGCCATAAAATGGAGAGCTGATTAATCACTCAATTGGATTTCTCTGCCTGCATAATTTT
Organism: Pseudophryne corroboree; assembly: GCF_028390025.1. NCBI lineage: Eukaryota > Metazoa > Chordata > Amphibia > Anura > Myobatrachidae > Pseudophryne > Pseudophryne corroboree. The sequence continues at coordinate 19,824,584 of NC_086447.1, forward strand.
TTTTCTCTGCAACCCCAATGCTAAATTGTGCTTCCTGTTTTTTATAAAATGACTTAATCAAATATGACTCTGATTGCATCAGAGAAGGCCAGGTACCCTACACCATAAAAGGTGGTTTGAAATTTTGACTTGTCTACTTAAATATCACCAAAATTTGATCACAAGGTCAATTACAGATGTGTCCACTATTACCTTTCTGAAAAAAGTATCATGGCCTGCCGTTCATGGCACGAGATAAGCTTTCCTCTTAAGATATACACGGCAAGTACCACTTTTCAGACAGCAGGTGGCATTTTCAGAAACTGAGCAAGCAGAAAGTCTGATAAAGAGATTCTAGAGGGAGTAGTTCAGACCTGATTCTAGCAGCATTTTATTTGCAAATGGGCAAAATCATGGGGGTCATTCCGAAATGATCGCACGCTAGGTTGTTTTGCAGCATTGCGATCAGGTCGAAACTGCACATGCGTACGCACCTCAATGCGCATGTGCGTCGTACGGGTACAAAGCGGATCATTGCTGAGCAATGGATTTAACGAAGAATCGATTCGCACAGCAGATCGCAAGGAGATTGATAGGAAGAGGGCATTTGTGGGTGGCAACTGAACGCTTTCTTGGAGTGTTTGGAAAAACGCAGGCGTGTCCAAGCGTTTGCAGGGCAGGTGTCTGACGTCAATTCCGGACACGAACAGGCTAAAGTGTATGCCCCGAATTTACATCAGACACCCACCCTGCAAACGCATAGACACACCTGCGTTTTTCCAAACACTCCCAGAAAACGGTCAGTTGACATCCACAAATGTTTTCTTCCAGTCAATCTCCTTGCGATTGTCTGTGCGAATGGATTCTTCATTAAATCCATTGCTCAGCAACGATCCACTTTGTACCTGTGCGACGCACCTGCGTATTGCGGGGCACACACATGCGCAGTTATGTCCTGATCGCAGCTCAACAAAACAACCTAGCGTGCAATCAGGCCTGCATGACCCCCATGGTTTTGCCCATCTGCTAACAAAATTGCAGCTATGGGGGGGTCATTCCGAGTTGATCGTAGCCCTGCAAAATTTTGCAGGGCTACGATCAGGAACAAAGACATGCGGGGGATGCCCAGCACAGGGCCAGTCCGCCCCGCAGGTCAGTTACGCCCCCTCCCCCCCTGCAGAAGTGCAAAAGTATTGCACAGCGGCGATGCTTTTGTACTTCAGGAGTAGCTCCCGGCCAGCGCAGCTTTAGCGTGCTGGCCGGGAGCTACTCATTACTACACGGCCCGAAGCGGCTGGTCAGCAGCAGCGATCGGGTCAGAATGACCCCCATGAGCCGTATGTGCAGGGCAATTTATCCATCATGCACACGGGAATATCAGCTGCAGCAGCTAATTGTGAAGTATTAATATTTTTCCAATACATCTCTCATACTAACTTCCAACATGTACCTGGCTCAATGTTGCCTATATGTTTAAAAAAATCTTTTTCCTTGTGATTGATAATGTGCTGATGAAGAGTTCATACAAACTCCACACAGAGATTCAATATAGAAATTATGATACTAACTAAAAGGCACTATTGATACTTGTCATTTTTTGCAATTGTTTGGTGGTTAAGGTGCGAGTAGAGAGAATTTTTGGTATTTCAATACCACATATATTTCACTGGGATCCGGTCTGAAGATCGACAGTGTCTGCCATACAAGTGGGTGCTGCGTCTGTCTGCCACAAATCGGTCCAGCGCTGAGGCTGTGCTGCCGTAATAAGTCACTGGGTGCTCTGTCTGCCATACAAGTGGGTGCTGTGCCTGTCTGCCACAAATCAGTCCTGTGCTAGGGCTGTGCTCCATAAGTCAGTGGGTGCTCTGCCTGCCATACAAGTGGGTGAAGAAACATGAGACCCAGGGCCTGATCAGCCATAAGGCTGCAGCCTGGATAGCTGAGTACTGGGGGGGCGCAGCACCGGCACAATAGATGCTTAGGCTCTACCTACTACTGGAAGCTGCAGATTCCATGCAGACAGCATGGAAGACGGCCCTTATAGGAGACAGATGCCAGGGGTATTACTAGACCATTACCCAGCGCTACCCAGAATGAGCATGTAACCCCCTGGCTCTAAGCATATAACCCCTATGGCAAAAAGCATATGTAACCCCTGGCAACGAGCATGTAACCCCTGGCAACGAGCATGTGACCGGGTCAGACTTCCGGTCAGCAGAATCAAGGATGCCGGTGGCTTCTCCTCCCACCTCTAGCCACCAACAGCACCGTGGGCAGCAACATGGACATCCATATGTGCAGGGCAATTTATCCATCAGGCACACGGGAATATCAGCAGCGGCAGCTAATTGTGAAGTATTAATATATCTCCAATACATGTGGGAGTGCCAGTAGTGTCCTCGGTGCAGAGGTGTAGGTGGTGTAATCAGTGCAGGAGGGCTGGCAGTATCCCCAGTGCAGGAGTGTCAGTAGTGCGGGAGATGTCCTCCTTGCACTTGGTTGATGGTACCGTGGACACTTCTGGCACTCCCGCACTGCCAGCACCCCATAACTACTGCAAGGAGGACACCTCCCACACTGCCGACAATGCCGACACCCCTGAACTCCTTCACCGAGGACACTTCTGGCACTCCCACACTGCCGACACTCCTGAACTCCTGCACTAAGGACACCTCCAGTACTCCCGAACTGCCCACACTGCCAGCACCCCTGCACTGAGGACACTGCCCGCACTGCCGGCGCCCCTAAACTCCTGCACTGAGGACACCTCCCACACTGCCAACACTGCTGGCATCCCTGCACCGAGGACACGTCTGGCACTCCAACACTGCCGACACCTCTGAACTCCTGCACTAAGGACACCTCCAGTACTCCCGCGCTGCCGACACAGCCAGCACCCCTGAACTCCTGCAAGGAGGACACCTCCTGCACTGCTGACACTGCCGGCACCCCTGAACTTCTGCAAGGAGGACACCTGCTGCACTCCCACACAGCCGACACCTCTGAACTCCTGCACTAATGCTAGCCATACATCAGACCAACTTTTCTCCAACACTCCAAACTTCCAACCATCCAACTTGTCTGTTCAACTAAAACAGTGCCCCACACATCTCACCAACTTTTTACCAGTGCTCCACACATCTAACCAACTTTTCATCAGACCAACCAACCTTCCAACTTCTGTCCAACTTGTGATGTCACCGAAGTAGGCGGACAGTGCCTGCCTACAGTTCTTCAGTTTTGTTTTGTTTTTTAATTTCAAAACATGCAGAAGTGTCTTTTTTCAGTGAAACTGGGCTTTTCTTTCACCACCATACATTTATTAGATTTACTTATTTTTATACTGAACTATGGATACCAGCATGGTTGGGCTGCCAAGGCAAATATATATATATATATATATATATATATATGATGTTGATATTTGGCACTCCCAATGTAGTAAAATGTACAGCTTGCCTGGTGCCCTCTTTTTTGGAGGCACAAGTATTTTTTATATATTTTTAAAAAGATTATATATATATATATATATATATATATATATTTTTTTTTTTTTTTTTAATGGAATGGGGAAAAAACCCCAAAAAATTGCGTGGGGTCCCCCCTCCAAAGCATAACCAGCCTCGGGCTCTTCGAGCCGGTCCTGGTTCTAAAAATCCGGGGGGGAAACGGACAGGGGATCCCCCGTATTTTTAAAACTAGCACCGGGCTCTGCGCCTGGTGCTGGTGCAAAAAATACGGGGGACAAAAAGAGTAGGGGTCCCCCGTATTTTTTACACCAGCATCGGGCTCCACTAGCTGGACAGATAATGCCACAGCCGGGGGTCACTTTTATACAGTGCCCTGCGGCCGTGGCATTAAATATCCAACTAGTCACCCCTGGCCGGGGTACCCTGGGGGAGTGGGGATCCCTTCAATCAAGGGGTCCACCCCCCAGCCACCCAAGGGCCAGGGGTGAAGCCCGAGGCTGTCCCCCCCATCCAAAGGCTGCGGATGGGGGGCTGATAGCCTTGAGAAAATTGAAAGAATATTGTTTTTTCCAGTAGTACTACAAGTCCCAGCAAGCCTCCCCCGCAAGCTGGTACTTGGAGAACCACAAGTACCAGCATGCGGGAGAAAAACGTGCCCGCTGGTACCTGTAGTTCTAATGGGAAAAAAATACCCAAATAAAAACAGGAGACACACACCGTGACAGTAAAACTTTATTTCACACATGTCGACACACACATACTTACCTATGTTGACTGTTTTCTGCCCAGCGATATCGGTGATCACACGGGCTCACCAAGATCACTCAGCACACAGAGCTGCACCAGCGATGTGTGCTGAGCGATCTGTCACTGCCCGTGTTTGCAATAGAGAAAACATGGGTGATGACTAGATCTTTCAAGCATGCAGGGACGCACATCACTATCGCTATAGTCCATACACACATAGCGATTTGTGCTGTATTTCTAAGTGACTCAGCAAATCAATTAGAAAAGCAGCCCAAATCGCTATGTGTGTGTGATCGTATTCAGGTCATTCTGATGTACAGTATTGCCAGCTTTAGAGTCCAGTTCTTAATTGTGTAGGTGTGAAAATCTCAGTGTGAGAGGCCTTTGAAGTAGATTCCTTGGGGAATAGAGATACAGCACAGTAACATGAATTCTGGGTGGGGGAAGGGCTGCTGTCCTGGAATTTGAAATAAACAGTGAACTTTTAGCAATTCAGAGCCTCAGTTTATTAATGCAAAAATTGGAGTTATTTGTTACTCAGAGCACAGAGGTGAATGAAGTCTAAAGTGACATTAAAGAATAAGTTAATTAAAACCTAATAGTGCTACAAGGTAACGGAACATATTATAATACTTTGCAATGACAAAATAATTCCAACTAAATAGTATAAATATACTGTAAGTTAGACAAAACTGAATGCAATCACTTGGATGCTTTGTACAATCCATACACAATTACAGTATACAGTGTTGCAGAGGTGACTACTTTTTTTTTTTTAAACAATTTTCAAGATTGCATAACAAATGTAATACTAGGGTGAAGTACATGTTACAGATAAAATATAACAAATTAATTAATTTAAGCAGGTAGTCTAATTTTGATATTTAAAGCATTTGCAGAAAGGATGAGTACGATAGGTAAAGGGTCCTTTATGCAAATTCTATGCATTATTCGTTTGCGTACTGTCTTTTTTGATGTGTCGACATATGGCCTGTCGACCAATATTGGTCGACCTAATGACTGTTGACCTTCTTTTTGTCGACAATATGATCCATTCCAATTACATGCAGCTGGCTTGTCCATTTCTTTCTATAATCACTGGCAGCACAGAAAATAAATGGTCTACATAATTATTACAGGTCTCCAATGTAAGTACGTTTTTCCAAAATGTATTGATGCCATCAATCAGTTGCTCTTTTGTCCTTGGCTTACATTGAGAACGAATATAACTTTTCATTTGAGACCACACTAGCTCGATAGGATTCATGTCCGGTGATCTGTGAAAAGTCAATAAAGGGAGAGAATTTAAAAATGGAATATTTGGCATTTCATGCTTTACAGGAAGCATCAGTCTACAGGGCAAAACTGTACTTACTCTGGTGGTGTGCGTTGCCAAATGATGCCTTTTTCCTCTATGAATTTGGCCGAAGCACTATGTTTTGGATCATTGTCCTGGAACATTCGATGTCCAGATGACCAATACTTTCTTACATACGGCACTAAAGTATCATTAATGATCATGGACTGGAAGAATGTTTTATCCATGATACCTGACGTAGAACAATAAAAAAAACAGGATTTTATAAGTGTCCTCGGTGCAGGGGTCCCATCAGTGTCGGCAGTACGGGAGATGTCCTCAGTCCATGAGAGCTAACAATAGGTGTGCCGGCAGGGTAGCGGTGTCGGCAGTGTGGGAGGTGTCCTCAGTGTAGGAGTGCTGGCAATAGGTGTGCCGGCAGAATGGGGGTGTCGGCAGTGTCAACAGTGCGGAAGGTGTCCTCATTGCAGGAGTTTAGGGGTGCCGGCAGTGTGGGGTTGCCGGAAGTGTCCTCGGTGTAGAAGTGCCAGCAGTGCGGGAGGTGTCCTCAGTCCATGAGTGCTAGCAATAGGTGTGCCGGCAGGGCAGGGATGTCGGCAGTGCAAAAGGTGTCCTCATTGCAGGAGTGCCGGCAGTGAGGGCGGTGTTCTCATTGCAGGAGTTCAGGGGTGCCGGCAGTGTGGGAGTGCCGGAAGTGTCCTCAGTGCAGGGGTGCCGGCAGTGTCGGCAGTGCAGGAGGTGTCCTTAGTGCAGGAATTCTGGCAGTATCCCCAGTGCAGGAGTGTCAGCAGTGCAGGCAGTGCCGGTGGTGTCCTCAGTGCAGGGGTGTCGGCAGTGTGGGAGTACTGGAGGTGTCCTTAGTGCAGGAGTTCAGGGGTGTCGGCAGTTTGGGAGTGCCAGAAGTGTCCTTGGTGCAGGGGTTCCAGCAGTGTTGGCAGTGTGGGAGGTGTCCTCAGTGCAAGAGTTCAAGGGTGCTGGCAGTGTCGGCAGTGTGGGAGTGTCTGAAGTGTCCTCGGTGCAGGGGTGCCAGCAGTGCGGGAGGTGTCCTCAGTCTAGGAGTGCTGGCAGTATCCCCAGTGCAGGTGTGCCGGCAGTGTCGACAGTGCGGGAGGTGTCCTTAGTGCAGGAATTCTGACAGTATCCCCAGTGCAGGAGTGTCAGCAGTGAAGGCAGTGCCGGTGGTGTCCTCAGTGCAGGGGTGTCGGCAGTGCAGGAGTACTGGAGGTGTCCTTAGTGCAAGAGTTCAGGGGTGTCGGCAGTTTGGGAGTGCCAGAAGTGTCCTCGGTGCAGGGGTTCCAGCAGTGTTGGCAGTGTGGGAGGTGTCCCCAGTGCAGGAGTTCAGGGGTGCTGGCAGTGTGGGAGTGTTGGAAGTGTCCTCGGTGCAGTGGTGCCAGCAGTGCGGGAGGTTTCCTCAGTCTAGGAGTGCTGGCAGTATCCCCAGTGCAGGTGTGCCGGCAGTGTCGACAGTGCGGGAGGTGTCCTTATTGCAGGAATTCTGACAGTATCCCCAGTGCAGGAGTGTCAGCAGTGCAGGCAGTGCCGGTGGTGTCCTCAGTGCAGGGGTGTCGGCAGTGTCGGCAGTGCGGGAGTACTGGAGGTGTCCTTAGTGCAAGAGTTCAGGGGTGTCGGCAGTTTGGGAGTGCCAGAAGTGTCCTCGGTACAGGGGTTCCAGCAGTGTTGGCAGTGTGGGAGGTGTCCCCAGTGCAGGAGTTCAGGGGTGCTGGCAGTGTCGGCAGTGTGGGAGTGTCGGAAGTGTCCTCGGTGCAGGGGTGCCAGCAGTGCGGGAGGTGTCCTCAGTCTAGGAGTGCTGGCAGTATCCCCAGTGCAGGTGTGCCGGCAGTGTCGACAGTGCGGGAGGTGTCCTTTGTGCAGGAATTCTGACAGTATCCCCAGTGCAGGAGTGTCAGCAGTGCAGGCAGTGCCGGTGGTGTCCTCAGTGCAGGGGTGTCGGCAGTGTCGGCAGTGCAGGAGTAATGGAGGTGTCCTAAGTGCAAGAGTTCAGGGGTGTCGGCAGTGTGGGAGTGTCGGAAGTGTCCTTGGTGCAGGGGTGCCAGCAGTGCGGGAGGTGTCCTCAGTCTAGGAGTGCTGGCAGTATCCCCAGTGCAGGTGTGCCGGCAGTGTCGACAGTGCGGGAGGTGTCCTTTGTGCAGGAATTCTGACAGTATCCCCAGTGCAGGAGTGTCAGCAGTGCAGGCAGTGCCGGTGGTGTCCTCAGTGCAGGGGTGTTGGCAGTGTCGGCAGTGCGGGAGTAATGGAGGTGTCCTAAGTGCAAGAGTTCAGGGGTGTCGGCAGTTTGGGAGTGCCAGAAGTGTCCTCGGTGCAGGGGTTCCAGCAGTGTTGGCAGTGTGGGAGGTGTCCCCAGTGCAGGAGTTCAGGGGTGCTGGCAGTGTCGGCAGTGTGGGAGTGTCGGAAGTGTCCTCGGTGCAGGGGTGCCAGCAGTGCGGGAGGTGTCCTCAGTCTAGGAGTGCTGGCAGTATCCCCAGTGCAGGTGTGCCGGCAGTGTCGACAGTGCGGGAGGTGTCCTCATTGCAGGAATTCAGGGGTGCCGGCAGTGTGGGGTTGCCGGAAGTGTCCTCGGTGTAGAAGTGCCGGCAGTGCGGGAGGTGTCCTCAGTCCATGAGTGCTAGCAATAGGTGTGCCGGCAGGGCAGGGGTGTCAGCAGTGCAAAAGGTGTCCTCATTGCAGGAGTGCTGGCAGTGAGGGCGGTGTCCTTATTGCAGGAGTTCAGGGGTGCCAGCAGTGTGGGAGTGCCGGAAGTGTCCTCTGTGCAGGGGTGCCGGCAGTGTCGGCAGTGCAGGAGGTGTCCTCAGTGCAGGAATGCTGGCAGTATACCCAGTGCAGGAGTGTCGGCAGTGCGGGAAGTGCCGGCGGTGTCCTCAGTGCAGGGGTACCGGCAGTGTCGGCAGTGCGGGAGTACTGGAGGTGTCCTTAGTGCAGGAGTTCAAGGGTGTCGGCCGTGTGGGAGTGCCAGAAGTGTCCTTGGTGCGAGAGGTGTCTTCAGTGCAGGAGTGCTGGCAGTATCCCCAGCGCAGGGGTGCCAGAAGTGTCAGCAGTCAGGGGTGCAGGCAGTGTGGGAGTGCCGGAAGTGTCCTCAGTGCAAAAGTGCCGGCAGTGTCCGCAGTGCAGGAGGTGTCCTCAGCGCAGGAGTGCTGGCAGCATCCCCAGTGCAGGGGTGCCGGCAGTGTGGGAAGTGCCAGCGGTGTCCTCAGTGCAGGGGTGCCGGTGACTTACTTACCTGCTGCAACGTTTTCAGCCTGTTCGGTCCTGGCTCTGACGTCAAACACCCGTCCTGGACACGCCTGCGTTTCTCTCACTACACCCGCGTTTTCTTACCCCCCCCCCCCACCCCGAAAACGGCTGCAAACGGTGAGTTGATGCCCAGGTACCCCCTCCGCCTGTCAATCTTCGTGCGATCATTGCAGCGATCGCTTTTTTCGGTTCCAGCGTCGTTTCCCGTCGATGGCCGTGCGTGCGCATAGCGGCCGTCGCACATGTGCAGTAGGGACCCGATTGCAGCTGTGCGAACGACAACACGCTGCGATTGGGTCATAATGACCCCCTAAGTCCAGAACTACTTAGAAACTGCACAACATTTTTTACCATAACAGGACTGCACAAGTGATCAAAGCCTTGGTATGGGGAAAAAAACAACCCCCATAGGCGGAGGTTAGTTTGTCGCACGGGCTGAAAAAAGCATCTTCGTCTGATCAACTCGTAATGAGGCCCTTTATTTGGAAATATTTTATCATTGCAAAATCTTATAATATGTTCTTTTACTCTATAGCACTAAGGTTTTTATTAACTTATTGTTTAATTTCACTTTAGATTTCATTCACCTCTGTGCTTTGAGCAACATACTGTATAGTAAGCAGGGACGTGCCCACCACACGTCACTGATAGTAACATCCCCCAGCCAGGATAAAATCTGTAACCCCCAAGGAGTCTACTTCAAAGGCCTCTCACACTGAGATTTTCACACCTACACAATTAGCAACTAGACTTTAAAGCTGGCCATACTGATTACAGTGTCTATTTAACAGCAATATTAGTGCAAAGCTATGTTACGTGATGCACTGGCCACCCAGTGGTGAAACTATAAATTGTCACGAATTGTCACGGCACAATATGACGGCACAAAAGCACAAGGAATATATGTCATGCCAAATTTACTACCATAGCTCTGTTTTCAGAAAGGTAATAGTGGACACATCTGTACGTCCCTGGGTGGGATTAAACCACCAACCTTTCGGTTAACAGCCGAATGCGCTAACCGATTGCACCACAGAGACAGCTTGCAAAAGCATCTACTGACAAAGGCTAAAAAGCATTCATCTAGAAAGTTTCCTAGAAAAAGGTTAAAAAGGCAATAATCTGGAGAGTTTTGCAAGATTTTTCTTCCATTGACCAACGAAGAAACACATTGGTACTTTCACATGATGAGTGAGTACTTCAGGATCTCTGACACTTATGTGAGCAGCAGAGTGGCGCAGCGGAAGCGTGCTGGGCCCATAACCCAGAGGTCGGTGGATCAAAACCATCCTTTGCTATGTGCACTTATATTTTTGTTAATTAAATTCTTCCAAAACTGGAATTGATATTTTGACTCTTTTATTTTTACTTAAAGTACAATAACTTTTAACATTTTAATTTGTTTTAATAGTATATTGACAGCATTGTTTTCTTTCAGAAATCCACTTAATTTTCTTTACCCTATTACTGAAATGGTAATTGACAAAAACAAGCTACATTGTCACCAGAAGAGCAATGCAAAATGTACAATTGATATTTCAAAATCATCTTTCCAGCTTGAATTTCAATGATGCATTGGGGCAACGATTTTGTGAGAAACATCTTCACCCTTAAAGAAAGATTTTCTTAACTTCTTACCTGTGTGCTGATTAGATATCACCTGGTTTTCACATTAAACAGATTCCCACTTGAGAAAGCAGCAAGGATGCAGTGAGGTTTATGTTTCCTGGTGTCAACCTGTATTATTTCAGTGGACATTGTAATGAGGATGCATCTTGCTGCCTTTCCAATGAAGCAAGTTTTAATCAGTAATAGGTGAAAAACCATTCCTACAAAGGTGTTAATCAGAGACTTGGCTTTGTGGACACTTTTCAGAGAGCAAATGTGTTAGCATAAAAATAAAGCCATAAAATGGAGAGCTGATTAATCACTCAATTGGATTTCTCTGCCTGCATAATTTTTTTTCTCTGCAACCCCATGCTAAATTGTGCTTCCTGTTTTTTATAAAATGACTTAATCAAATATGACTCTGATTGCATCAGAGAAGGCCAGGTACCCTACACCATAAAAGGTGGTTTGAAATTTTGACTTGTCTACTTAAAGATCAGCAAAATTTGATCACAAGGTCAATTACGTCCCTGGGTGGGATTGAACCACCAACCTTTCGGTTAACAGCCGAATGCGCTAACAGATTGCACCACAGAGACAGCTTGCAAAAGCATCTACTGACAAAGGCTAAAAAGCATTCATCTAGAAAGTTTCCTAGAAAAAGGTTAAAAAGGCAATAATCTGGAGAGTTTTGCAAGATTTTTCTTCCATTGACCAACGAAGAAACACATTGGTACTTTCACATGATGAGTGAGTACTTCAGGATCTCTGACACTTATGTGAGCAGCAGAGTGGCGCAGCGGAAGCGTGCTGGACCCATAACCCAGAGGTCGGTGGATCAAAACCATCCTTTGCTATGTGCACTTATTTTTTTGTTAATTAAATTCTTCCAAAACTGGAATTGATATTTTGACTCTTTTATTTTTACTTAAAGTACAATAACTTTTAACATTTTAATTTGTTTTAATAGTATATTGACAGCATTGTTTTCTTTCAGAAATCCACTTAATTTTCTTTACCCTATTACTGAAATGGTAATTGACAAAAACAAGCTACATTGTCACCAGAAGAGCAATGCAAAATGTACAATTGATATTTCAAAATCATCTTTCCAGCTTGAATTTCAATGATGCATTGGGGCAACGATTTTGTGAGAAACATCTTCACCCTTAAAGAAAGATTTTATTAACTTCTTACCTGTGTGCTGATTAGATATCACCTGGTTTTCACATTAAACAGATTCCCACTTGAGAAAGCAGCAAGGATGCAGTGAGGTTTATGTTTCCTGGTGTCAACCTGTATTATTTCAGTGGACATTGTAATGAGGATGCATCTTGCTGCCTTTCCAATGAAGCAAGTTTTAATCAGTAATAGGTGAAAAAACATTCCAACAAAGGTGTTAATCAGAGACTTGTCTTTGTGGACACTTTTCAGAGAGCAAATGTGTTAGCATAAAAATAAAGCCATAAAATGGAAAGCTGATTAATCACTCAATTGGATTTCTCTGCCTGCATATTTTTTTTTTCTCTGCAACCCCATGCTAAATTGTGCTTCCTGTTTTTTATAAAATGACTTAATCAAATCTGACTCTGATTGCATCAGAGAAGGCCAGGTACCCTACACTATAAGAGGTGGTTTGAAATTTTGACTTGTCTACTTAAAGATCAGCAAAATTTGATCACAAGGTCAATTACGTCCCTGGGTGGTATTGAACCACCAGCCTTTCGGTGAACAGCCGAATGCGCTAATCGATTGCACCACAGAGACAACTTGCAAAAGCATGTACTAACAAAGGCTAAAAAGCATTCATCTAGAAAGTTTCCTAGAAAAAGGTTAACAAGGCAATAATCTGGAGAGTTTTGCAAGATTTTTCTTCCATTGACCAACGAAGAAACACATTGGTACTTTCACATGATGAGTGAGTACTTCAGGATCTCTGACACTTACATGAGCAGCAGAGTGGCGCAGCGGAAGCGTGCTGGGCCCATAACCCAGAGGTCGGTGGATCGAAACCATCCTCTGCTATGTGCACTTATTTTTTGGTTAATTAAATTCTTCCAAAACTGGAATTGATATTTTGACTCTTTTATTTTTACTTAAAGTACAATAACTTTTAACATTTTAATTTGTTTTAATAGTATATTGACAGCATTGTTTTCTTTCAGAAATCCACTTAATTTTCTTTACCCTATTACTGAAATGGTAATTGACAAAAACAAGCTACATTGTCACCAGAAGAGCAATGCAAAATGTACAATTGATATTTCAAAATCATCTTTCCAGCTTGAATTTCAATGATGCATTGGGGCAACGATTTTGTGAGAAACATCTTCACCCTTAAATAAAGATTTTCTTAACTTCTTACCTGTGTGCTGATTAGATATCACCTGGTTTTCACATTAAACAGATTCCCACTTGAGAAAGCAGCAAGGATGCAGTGAGGTTTATGTTTCCTGGTGTCAACCTGTATTATTTCAGTGGACATTGTAATGAGGATGCATCTTGCTGCCTTTCCAATGAAGCAAGTTTTAATCAGTAATAGGTGAAAAACCATTCCTACAAAGGTGTTAATCAGAGACTTGGCTTTGTGGACACTTTTCAGAGAGCAAATGTGTTAGCATAAAAATAAAGCCATAAAATGGAGAGCTGATTAATCACTCAATTGGATTTCTCTGCCTGCATAATTTTTTTTCTCTGCAACCCCAATGCTAAATTGTGCTTCCTGTTTTTTATAAAATGACTTAATCAAATATGACTCTGATTGCATCAGAGAAGGCCAGGTACCCTACACCATAAAAGGTGGTTTGAAATTTTGACTTGTCTACTTAAAGATCAGCAAAATTTGATCACAAGGTCAATTACGTCCCTGGGTGGGATTGAACCACCAACCTTTCGGTTAACAGCCAAATGCGCTAACCGATTGCACCACAGAGACAGCTTGCAAAAGCATCTACTGACAAAGGCTAAAAAGCATTCATCTAGAAAGTTTCCTAGAAAAAGGTTAAAAAGGCAATAATCTGGAGAGTTTTGCAAGATTTTTCTTCCATTGACCAACGAAGAAACACATTGGTACTTTCACATGATGAGTGAGTACTTCAGGATCTCTGACACTTATGTGAGCAGCAGAGTGGCGCAGCGGAAGCGTGCTGGACCCATAACCCAGAGGTCGGTGGATCAAAACCATCCTTTGCTATGTGCACTTATTTTTTTGTTAATTAAATTCTTCCAAAACTGGAATTGATATTTTGACTATTTTATTTTTACTTAAAGTACAATAACTTTTAACATTTTAATTTGTTTTAATAGTATATTGACAGCATTGTTTTCTTTCAGAAATCCACTTAATTTTCTTTACCCTATTACTGAAATGGTAATTGACAAAAACAAGCTACATTGTCACCAGAAGAGCAATGCAAAATGTACAATTGATATTTCAAAATCATCTTTCCAGCTTGAATTTCAATGATGCATTGGGGCAACGATTTTGTGAGAAACATCTTCACCCTTAAAGAAAGATTTTATTAACTTCTTACCTGTGTGCTGATTAGATATCACCTGGTTTTCACATTAAACAGATTCCCACTTGAGAAAGCAGCAAGGATGCAGTGAGGTTTATGTTTCCTGGTGTCAACCTGTATTATTTCAGTGGACATTGTAATGAGGATACATCTTGCTGCCTTTCCAATGAAGCAAGTTTTAATCAGTAATAGGTGAAAAAACATTCCAACAAAGGTGTTAATCAGAGACTTGGCTTTGTGGACACTTTTCAGAGAGCAAATGTGTTAGCATAAAAATAAAGCCATAAAATGGAGAGCTGATTAATCACTCAATTGGATTTCTCTGCCTGCATATTTTTTTTTCTCTGCAACCCCATGCTAAATTGTGCTTCCTGTTTTTTATAAAATGACTTAATCAAATCTGACTCTGATTGCATCAGAGAAGGCCAGGTACCCTACACTATAAGAGGTGGTTTGAAATTTTGACTTGTCTACTTAAAGATCAGCAAAATTTGATCACAAGGTCAATTACGTCCCTGGGTGGTATTGAACCACCAGCCTTTCGGTGAACAGCCGAATGCGCTAATCGATTGCACCACAGAGACAACTTGCAAAAGCATGTACTAACAAAGGCTAAAAAGCATTCATCTAGAAAGTTTCCTAGAAAAAGGTTAACAAGGCAATAATCTGGAGAGTTTTGCAAGATTTTTCTTCCATTGACCAACGAAGAAACACATTGGTACTTTCACATGATGAGTGAGTACTTCAGGATCTCTGACACTTACTTGAGCAGCAGAGTGGCGCAGCGGAAGCGTGCTGGGCCCATAACCCAGAGGTCGGTGGATCGAAACCATCCTCTGCTATGTGCACTTATTTTTTTGTTAATTAAATTCTTCCAAAACTGGAATTGATATTTTGACTCTTTTATTTTTACTTAAAGTACAATAACTTTTAACATTTTAATTTGTTTTAATAGTATATTGACAGCATTGTTTTCTTTCAGAAATCCACTTAATTTTCTTTACCCTATTACTGAAATGGTAATTGACAAAAACAAGCTACATTGTCACCAGAAGAGCAATGCAAAATGTACAATTGATATTTCAAAATCATCTTTCCAGCTTGAATTTCAATGATGCATTGGGGCAACGATTTTGTGAGAAACATCTTCACCCTTAAATAAAGATTTTCTTAACTTCTTACCTGTGTGCTGATTAGATATCACCTGGTTTTCACATTAAACAGATTCCCACTTGAGAAAGCAGCAAGGATGCAGTGAGGTTTATGTTTCCTGGTGCCAACCTGTATTATTTCAGTGGACATTGTAATGAGGATGCATCTTGCTGCCTTTCCAATGAAGCAAGTTTTAATCAGTAATAGGTGAAAAACCATTCCTACAAAGGTGTTAATCAGAGACTTGGCTTTGTGGACACTTTTCAGAGAGCAAATGTGTTAGCATAAAAATAAAGCCATAAAATGGAGAGCTGATTAATCACTCAATTGGATTTCTCTGCCTGCATAATTTTTTTTCTCTGCAACCCCATGCTAAATTGTGCTTCCTGTTTTTTATAAAATGACTTAATCAAATCTGACTCTGATTGCATCAGAGAAGGCCAGGTACCCTACACTATAAGAGGTGGTTTAAAATTTTGACTTGTCTACTTAAAGATCACCAAAAATTGATCACAAGGTCAATTACGTCCCTGGGTGGGATTGAACCACCAACCTTTCGGTTAACAGCCGAATGCGCTAACCGATTGCGCCACAGAGACAGCTTGCAAAAGCATGTGCTGACAAATGCAAAAAAGCATTCATCTAGAAAGTTTCCTAGAAAAAGGTTAAAAAGGCAATAATCTGGAGAGTTTTGCAAGATTTTTCTTCCATTGACCAACGAAGTAACACATTGGTACTTTCACATGATGAGTGAGTACTTCAGGATCTCTTGCACTTACATGAGCAGCAGAGTGGCGCAGCGGAAGCGTGCTGGGCCCATAACCCAGAGGCCGGTGGATCGAAACCATCCTCTGCTGTGTGCACTTATTTTTTTGTTAATTAAATTCTTCCAAAACTGGAATTGATATTTTGACTATTTTATTTTTACTTAAAGTACAATAACTTTTAACATTTTAATTTTTGTTAATAGTATATTGACAGTATTGTTTTCTTTCAGAAATCCACTTAATTTTCTTTACCCTATTACTGAAATGGTAATTGACAAAAACAAGCTACATTGTCATCAGAAGAGCAATGCAAAATGTACAATTGATATTTCAAAATCATCTTTCCAGCTTGAATTTCAATGATGCATTGGGGCAACGATTTTGTGAGAAACATCTTCACCCTTAAAGAAAGATTTTCTTAACTTCTTACCTGTGTGCTGATTAGATATCACCTGGTTTTCACATTAAACAGATTCACACTTGAGAAAGCAGCAAGGATGCAGTGAGGTTTATGTTTCCTGGTGTCAAACTGTATTATTTCAGTGGACATTGTAATGAGGATGCATCTTGCTGCCTTTCCAATGAAGCAAGTTTTAATCAGTAATAGGTGAAAAACCATTCCTACAAAGGTGTTAATCAGAGACTTGCCTTTGTGGACACTTTTCAGAGAGCAAATGTGTTAGCATAAAAATAAAGCCATAAAATGGAGAGCTGATTAATCACTCAATTGGATTTCTCTGCCTGCATATTTTTTTTTCTCTGCAACCCCATGCTAAATTGTGCTTCCTGTTTTTATAAAATGACTTAATCAAATCTGACTCTGATTGCATCAGAGAAGGCCAGGTACCCTACACTATAAGAGGTGGTTTGAAATTTTGACTTGTCTACTTAAAGATCAGCAAAATTTGATCACAAGGTCAATTACGTCCCTGGGTGGTATTGAAACACCAGCCTTTCGGTTAACAGCCGAATGCGCTAACCGATTGCACCACAGAGACAACTTGCAAAAGCATGTACTAACAAAGGCACAAAAGCATTCATCTAGAAAGTTTCCTAGAAAAAGGTTAAAAAGGCAATAATCTGGAGAGTTTTGCAAGATTTTTCGTCCATTGACCAACGAAGAAACACATTGGTACTTTCACATGATGAGTGAGTACTTCAGGATGTCTGAAACTTACGTGGGCAGCAGAGTGGCGCAGCGGAAGCGTGCTGGGCCCATAACCCAGAGGTCGGTGGATCGAAACCATCCTCTGCTATGTGCACTTATATTTTTGTTAATTAAATTCTTCCAAAACTGGAATTGATATTTTGACTCTTTTATTTTTACTTAAAGTACAATAACTTTTAACATTTTAATTTGTTTTAATAGTATATTGACAGCATTGTTTTCTTTCAGAAATCCACTTAATTTTCTTTACCCTATTACTGAAATGGTAATTGACAAAAACAAGCTACATTGTCACCAGAAGAGCAATGCAAAATGTACAATTGATATTTCAAAATCATCTTTCCAGCTTGAATTTCAATGATGCATTGGG
This sequence comes from Pseudophryne corroboree, assembly GCF_028390025.1. Lineage (NCBI taxonomy): Eukaryota > Metazoa > Chordata > Amphibia > Anura > Myobatrachidae > Pseudophryne > Pseudophryne corroboree. The sequence goes on from NC_086447.1 coordinate 19,841,930, forward strand.
GCAACGATTTTGTGAGAAACATCTTCACCCTTAAAGAAAGATTTTCTTAACTTCTTACCTGTGTGCTGATTAGATATCACCTGGTTTTCACATTAAACAGATTCCCACTTGAGAAAGCAGCAAGGATGCAGTGAGGTTTATGTTTCCTGGTGTCAACCTGTATTATTTCAGTGGACATTGTAATGAGGATGCATCTTGCTGCCTTTCCAATGAAGCAAGTTTTAATCAGTAATAGGTGAAAAACCATTCCAACAAAGGTGTTAATCAGAGACTTGGCTTTGTGGACACTTTTCAGAGAGCAAATGTGTTAGCATAAAAATAAAGCCATAAAATGGAGAGCTGATTAATCACTCAATTGGATTTCTCTGCCTGCATATTTTTTTTCTCTGCAACCCCATGCTAAATTGTGCTTCCTGTTTTTTATAAAATGACTTAATCAAATCTGACTCTGATTGCATCAGAGAAGGCCAGGTACCCTACACTATAAGAGGTGGTTTGAAATTTTAACTTGTCTACTTAAAGATCAGCAAAATTTGATCACAAGGTCAATTACGTCCCTGGGTGGTATTGAACCACCAGCCTTTCGGTTAACAGCCGAATGCGCTAACCGATTGCACCACAGAGACAACTTGCAAAAGCATGTACTAACAAAGGCTAAAAAGCATTCATCTAGAAAGTTTCCTAGAAAAAGGTTAAAAAGGCAATAATCTGGAGAGTTTTGCAAGATTTTTCTTCCATTGACCAACGAAGAAACACATTGGTACTTTCACATGATGAGTGAGTACTTCAGGATCTCTTACACTTACATGAGCAGCAGAGTGGCGCAGCGGAAGCGTGCTGGGCCCATAACCCAGAGGCCGGTGGATCGAAACCATCCTCTGCTGTGTGCACTTATTTTTTTGTTAATTAAATTCTTCCAAAACTGGAATTGATATTTTGACTCTTTTATTTTTACTTAAAGTACAATAACTTTTAACATTTTAATTTTTTTTAATAGTATATTGACAGTATTGTTTTCTTTCAGAAATCCACTTAATTTTCTTTACCCTATTACTGAAATGGTAATTGACAAAAACAAGCTACATTGTCACCAGAAGAGCAATGCAAAATGTACAATTGATATTTCAAAATCATCTTTCCAGCTTGAATTTCAATGATGCATTGGGGCAACGATTTTGTGAGAAACATCTTCACCCTTAAAGAAAGATTTTCTTAACTTCTTACCTGTGTGCTGATTAGATATCACCTGGTTTTCACATTAAACAGATTCACACTTGTGAAAGCAGCAAGGATGCAGTGAGGTTTATGTTTCCTGGTGTCAAACTGTATTATTTCAGTGGACATTGTAATGAGGATGCATCTTGCTGCCTTTCCAATGAAGCAAGTTTTAATCAGTAATAGGTGAAAAACCATTCCTACAAAGGTGTTAATCAGAGACTTGCCTTTGTGGACACTTTTCAGAGAGCAAATGTGTTAGCATAAAAATAAAGCCATAAAATGGAGAGCTGATTAATCACTCAATTGGATTTCTCTGCCTGCATATTTTTTTTCTCTGCAACCCCATGCTAAATTGTGCTTCCTGTTTTTTATAAAATGACTTAATCAAATCTGACTCTGATTGCATCAGAGAAGGCCAGGTACCCTACACTATAAGAGGTGGTTTGAAATTTTGACTTGTCTACTTAAAGATCAGCAAAATTTGATCACAAGGTCAATTACGTCCCTGGGTGGTATTGAAACACCAGCCTTTCGGTTAACAGCCGAATGCGCTAACCGATTGCACCACAGAGACAACTTGCAAAAGCATGTACTAACAAAGGCTAAAAAGCATTCATCTAGAAAGTTTCCTAGAAAAAGGTTAAAAAGGCAATAATCTGGACAGTTTTGCAAGATTTTTCTTCCATTGACCAACGAAGAAACACATTGGTACTTTCACATGATGAGTGAGTACTTCAGGATCTCTGACACTTACGTGGGCAGCAGAGTAGCGCAGGGGAAGCGTGCTGGGCCCATAATCCAGAGGTCGTTGGATCGAAACCATCCTCTGCTATGAGCACTTACTTTTTTGTTAATTAAATTCTTCCAAAACTGGAATTGATATTTTGACTCTTCTATTTTTACTTAAAGTACAATAACTTTTAACATTTTAATTTGTTTTAATAGTATATTGACAGCATTGTTTTCTTTCAGAAATCCACTTAATTTTCTTTACCCTATTACTGAAATGGTAATTGACAAAAACAAGCTACATTGTCACCAGAAGAGCAATGCAAAATGTACAATTGATATTTCAAAATCATCTTTCCAGCTTGAATTTCAATGATGCATTGGGGCAACGATTTTGTGAGAAACATCTTCACCCTTAAAGAAAGATTTTCTTAACTTCTTACCTGTGTGCTGATTAGATATCACCTGGTTTTCACATTAAACAGATTCCCACTTGAGAAAGCAGCAAGGATGCAGTGAGGTTTATGTTTCCTGGTGTCAACCTGTATTATTTCAGTGGACATTGTAATGAGGATGCATCTTGCTGCCTTTCCAATGAAGCAAGTTTTAATCAGTAATAGGTGAAAAACCATTCCTACAAAGGTGTTAATCAGAGACTTGGCTTTGTGGACACTTTTCAGAGAGCAAATGTGTTAGCATAAAAATAAAGCCATAAAATGGAGAGCTGATTAATCACTCAATTGGATTTCTCTGCCTGCATATTTTTTTTCTCTGCAACCCCATGCTAAATTGTGCTTCCTGTTTTTTATAAAATGACTTAATCAAATCTGACTCTGATTGCATCAGAGAAGGCCAGGTACCCTACACTATAAGAGGTGGTTTGAAATTTTGACTTGTCTACTTAAAGATCAGCAAAATTTGATCACAAGGTCAATTACGTCCCTGGGTGGTATTGAACCACCAGCCTTTCGGTTAACAGCCGAATGCGCTAACCGATTGCACCACAGAGACAACTTGCAAAAGCATGTACTAACAAAGGCTAAAAAGCATTCATCTAGAAAGTTTCCTAGAAAAAGGTTAAAAAGGCAATAATCTGGAGAGTTTTGCAAGATTTTTCTTCCATTGACCAACGAAGAAACACATTGGTACTTTCACATGATGAGTGAGTACTTCAGGATCTCTTACACTTACATGAGCAGCAGAGTGGCGCAGCGGAAGCGTGCTGGGCCCATAACCCAGAGGCCGGTGGATCGAAACCATCCTCTGCTGTGTGCACTTATTTTTTTGTTAATTAAATTCTTCCAAAACTGGAATTGATATTTTGACTCTTTTATTTTTACTTAAAGTACAATAACTTTTAACATTTTTTTTTTTTAATAGTATATTGACAGTATTGTTTTCTTTCAGAAATCCACTTAATTTTCTTTACCCTATTACTGAAATGGTAATTGACAAAAACAAGCTACATTGTCACCAGAAGAGCAATGCAAAATGTACAATTGATATTTCAAAATCATCTTTCCAGCTTGAATTTCAATGATGCATTGGGGCAACGATTTTGTGAGAAACATCTTCACCCTTAAAGAAAGATTTTCTTAACTTCTTACCTGTGTGCTGATTAGATATCACCTGGTTTTCACATTAAACAGATTCCCACTTGAGAAAGCAGCAAGGATGCAGTGAGGTTTATGTTTCCTGGTGTCAACCTGTATTATTTCAGTGGACATTGTAATGAGGATGCATCTTGCTGCCTTTCCAATGAAGCAAGTTTTAATCAGTAATAGGTGAAAAACCATTCCAACAAAGGTGTTAATCAGAGACTTGGCTTTGTGGACACTTTTCAGAGAGCAAATGTGTTAGCATAAAAATAAAGCCATAAAATGGAGAGCTGATTAATCACTCAATTGGATTTCTCTGCCTGCATATTTTTTTTCTCTGCAACCCCATGCTAAATTGTGCTTCCTGTTTTTTATAAAATGACTTAATCAAATCTGACTCTGATTGCATCAGAGAAGGCCAGGTACCCTACACTATAAGAGGTGGTTTGAAATTTTGACTTGTCTACTTAAAGATCAGCAAAATTTGATCACAAGGTCAATTACGTCCCTGGGTGGTATTGAACCACCAGCCTTTCGGTTAACAGCCGAATGCGCTAACCGATTGCACCACAGAGACAACTTGCAAAAGCATGTACTAACAAAGGCTAAAAAGCATTCATCTAGAAAGTTTCCTAGAAAAAGGTTAAAAAGGCAATAATCTGGAGAGTTTTGCAAGATTTTTCTTCCATTGACCAACGAAGAAACACATTGGTACTTTCACATGATGAGTGAGTACTTCAGGATCTCTAACACTTACATGAGCAGCAGAGTGGCGCAGCGGAAGCGTGCTGGGCCCATAACCCAGAGGCCGGTGGATCGAAACCATCCTCTGCTGTGTGCACTTATTTTTTTGTTAATTAAATTCTTCCAAAACTGGAATTGATATTTTGACTCTTTTATTTTTACTTAAAGTACAATAACTTTTAACATTTTAATTTTTTTTAATAGTATATTGACAGTATTGTTTTCTTTCAGAAATCCACTTAATTTTCTTTACCCTATTACTGAAATGGTAATTGACAAAAACAAGCTACATTGTCACCAGAAGAGCAATGCAAAATGTACAATTGATATTTCAAAATCATCTTTCCAGCTTGAATTTCAATGATGCATTGGGGCAACGATTTTGTGAGAAACATCTTCACCCTTAAAGAAAGATTTTCTTAACTTCTTACCTGTGTGCTGATTAGATATCACCTGGTTTTCACATTAAACAGATTCACACTTGAGAAAGCAGCAAGGATGCAGTGAGGTTTATGTTTCCTGGTGTCAAACTGTATTATTTCAGTGGACATTGTAATGAGGATGCATCTTGCTGCCTTTCCAATGAAGCAAGTTTTAATCAGTAATAGGTGAAAAACCATTCCTACAAAGGTGTTAATCAGAGACTTGCCTTTGTGGACACTTTTCAGAGAGCAAATGTGTTAGCATAAAAATAAAGCCATAAAATGGAGAGCTGATTAATCACTCAATTGGATTTCTCTGCCTGCATATTTTTTTTCTCTGCAACCCCATGCTAAATTGTGCTTCCTGTTTTTTATAAAATGACTTAATCAAATCTGACTCTGATTGCATCAGAGAAGGCCAGGTACCCTACACTATAAGAGGTGGTTTGAAATTTTGACTTGTCTACTTAAAGATCAGCAAAATTTGATCACAAGGTCAATTACGTCCCTGGGTGGTATTGAAACACCAGCCTTTCGGTTAACAGCCGAATGCGCTAACCGATTGCACCACAGAGACAACTTGCAAAAGCATGTACTAACAAAGGCTAAAAAGCATTCATCTAGAAAGTTTCCTAGAAAAAGGTTAAAAAGGCAATAATCTGGACAGTTTTGCAAGATTTTTCTTCCATTGACCAACGGAGAAACACATTGGTACTTTCACATGATGAGTGAGTACTTCAGGATCTCTGACACTTACGTGGGCAGCAGAGTAGCGCAGCGGAAGCGTGCTGGGCCCATAATCCAGAGGTCGTTGGATCGAAACCATCCTCTGCTATGAGCACTTATTTTTTTGTTAATTAAATTCTTCCAAAACTGGAATTGATATTTTGACTCTTTTATTTTTACTTAAAGTACAATAACTTTTAACATTTTAATTTGTTTTAATAGTATATTGACAGCATTGTTTTCTTTCAGAAATCCACTTAATTTTCTTTACCCTATTACTGAAATGGTAATTGACAAAAACAAGCTACATTGTCACCAGAAGAGCAATGCAAAATGTACAATTGATATTTCAAAATCATCTTTCCAGCTTGAATTTCAATGATGCATTGGGGCAACGATTTTGTGAGAAACATCTTCACCCTTAAAGAAAGATTTTCTTAACTTCTTACCTGTGTGCTGATTAGATATCACCTGGTTTTCACATTAAACAGATTCCCACTTGAGAAAGCAGCAAGGATGCAGTGAGGTTTATGTTTCCTGGTGTCAACCTGTATTATTTCAGTGGACATTGTAATGAGGATGCATCTTGCTGCCTTTCCAATGAAGCAAGTTTTAATCAGTAATAGGTGAAAAACCATTCCAACAAAGGTGTTAATCAGAGACTTGGCTTTGTGGACACTTTTCAGAGAGCAAATGTGTTAGCATAAAAATAAAGCCATAAAATGGAGAGCTGATTAATCACTCAATTGGATTTCTCTGCCTGCATAATTTTTTTTCTCTGCAACCCCATGCTAAATTGTGCTTCCTGTTTTTTATAAAATGACTTAATCAAATCTGACTCTGATTGCATCAGAGAAGGCCAGGTACCCTACACTATAACAGGTGGTTTGAAATTTTGACTTGTCTACTTAAAGATCACCAAAATTTGATCACAAGGTCAATTATGTCCCTGGGTGGGATTGAATCACCAACCTTTCAGTTAACAGCCGAATGCGCTAACCGATTGCGCCACAGAGACAGCTTGCAAAAGCATGTGCTGACAAAGGCTAAAAAGCATTCATCTAGAAAGTTTCCTAGAAAAAGGTTAAAAAGGCAATAATCTGGAGAGTTTTGCAAGATTTTTCGTCCATTGACCAACGAAGAAACACATTGGTACTTTCACATGATGAGTGAGTACTTCAGGATGTCTGAAACTTACGTGGGCAGCAGAGTGGCGCAGCGGAAGCGTGCTGGGCCCATAAGCCAGAGGTCGGTGGATCGAAACCATCCTCTGCTATGTGCACTTATATTTTTGTTAATTAAATTCTTCCAAAACTGGAATTGATATTTTGACTCTTTTATTTTTACTTAAAGTACAATAACTTTTAACATTTTAATTTGTTTTAATAGTATATTGACAGCATTGTTTTCTTTCAGAAATCCACTTAATTTTCTTTACCCTATTACTGAAATGGTAATTGACAAAAACAAGCTACATTGTCACCAGAAGAGCAATGCAAAATGTACAATTGATATTTCAAAATCATCTTTCCAGCTTGAATTTCAATGATGCATTGGGGCAACGATTTTGTGAGAAACATCTTCACCCTTAAAGAAAGATTTTCTTAACTTCTTACCTGTGTGCTGATTAGATATCACCTGGTTTTCACATTAAACAGATTCCCACTTGAGAAAGCAGCAAGGATGCAGTGAGGTTTATGTTTCCTGGTGTCAACCTGTATTATTTCAGTGGACATTGTAATGAGGATGCATCTTGCTGCCTTTCCAATGAAGCAAGTTTTAATCAGTAATAGGTGAAAAACCATTCCAACAAAGGTGTTAATCAGAGACTTGGCTTTGTGGACACTTTTCAGAGAGCAAATGTGTTAGCATAAAAATAAAGCCATAAAATGGAGAGCTGATTAATCACTCAATTGGATTTCTCTGCCTGCATATTTTTTTTCTCTGCAACCCCATGCTAAATTGTGCTTCCTGTTTTTTATAAAATGACTTAATCAAATCTGACTCTGATTGCATCAGAGAAGGCCAGGTACCCTACACTATAAGAGGTGGTTTGAAATTTTGACTTGTCTACTTAAAGATCAGCAAAATTTGATCACAAGGTCAATTACGTCCCTGGGTGGTATTGAACCACCAGCCTTTCGGTTAACAACCGAATGCGCTAACCGATTGCACCACAGAGACAACTTGCAAAAGCATGTACTAACAAAGGCTAAAAAGCATTCATCTAGAAAGTTTCCTAGAAAAAGGTTAAAAAGGCAATAATCTGGAGAGTTTTGCAAGATTTTTCTTCCATTGACCAACGAAGAAACACATTGGTACTTTCACATGATGAGTGAGTACTTCAGGATCTCTAACACTTACATGAGCAGCAGAGTGGCGCAGCGGAAGCGTGCTGGGCCCATAACCCAGAGGCCGGTGGATCGAAACCATCCTCTGCTGTGTGCACTTATTTTTTTGTTAATTAAATTCTTCCAAAACTGGAATTGATATTTTGACTCTTTTATTTTTACTTAAAGTACAATAACTTTTAACATTTTAATTTTTTTTAATAGTATATTGACAGTATTGTTTTCTTTCAGAAATCCACTTAATTTTCTTTACCCTATTACTGAAATGGTAATTGACAAAAACAAGCTACATTGTCACCAGAAGAGCAATGCAAAATGTACAATTGATATTTCAAAATCATCTTTCCAGCTTGAATTTCAATGATGCATTGGGGCAACGATTTTGTGAGAAACATCTTCACCCTTAAAGAAAGATTTTCTTAACTTCTTACCTGTGTGCTGATTAGATATCACCTGGTTTTCACATTAAACAGATTCACACTTGAGAAAGCAGCAAGGATGCAGTGAGGTTTATGTTTCCTGGTGTCAAACTGTATTATTTCAGTGGACATTGTAATGAGGATGCATCTTGCTGCCTTTCCAATGAAGCAAGTTTTAATCAGTAATAGGTGAAAAACCATTCCTACAAAGGTGTTAATCAGAGACTTGCCTTTGTGGACACTTTTCAGAGAGCAAATGTGTTAGCATAAAAATAAAGCCATAAAATGGAGAGCTGATTAATCACTCAATTGGATTTCTCTGCCTGCATATTTTTTTTCTCTGCAACCCCATGCTAAATTGTGCTTCCTGTTTTTTATAAAATGACTTAATCAAATCTGACTCTGATTGCATCAGAGAAGGCCAGGTACCCTACACTATAAGAGGTGGTTTGAAATTTTGACTTGTCTACTTAAAGATCAGCAAAATTTGATCACAAGGTCAATTACGTCCCTGGGTGGTATTGAAACACCAGCCTTTCGGTTAACAGCCGAATGCGCTAACCGATTGCACCACAGAGACAACTTGCAAAAGCATGTACTAACAAAGGCTAAAAAGCATTCATCTAGAAAGTTTCCTAGAAAAAGGTTAAAAAGGCAATAATCTGGACAGTTTTGCAAGATTTTTCTTCCATTGACCAACGAAGAAACACATTGGTACTTTCACATGATGAGTGAGTACTTCAGGATCTCTGACACTTACGTGGGCAGCAGAGTAGCGCAGCGGAAGCGTGCTGGGCCCATAATCCAGAGGTCGTTGGATCGAAACCATCCTCTGCTATGAGCACTTATTTTTTTGTTAATTAAATTCTTCCAAAACTGGAATTGATATTTTGACTCTTTTATTTTTACTTAAAGTACAATAACTTTTAACATTTTAATTTGTTTTAATAGTATATTGACAGCATTGTTTTCTTTCAGAAATCCACTTAATTTTCTTTACCCTATTACTGAAATGGTAATTGACAAAAACAAGCTACATTGTCACCAGAAGAGCAATGCAAAATGTACAATTGATATTTCAAAATCATCTTTCCAGCTTGAATTTCAATGATGCATTGGGGCAACGATTTTGTGAGAAACATCTTCACCCTTAAAGAAAGATTTTCTTAACTTCTTACCTGTGTGCTGATTAGATATCACCTGGTTTTCACATTAAACAGATTCCCACTTGAGAAAGCAGCAAGGATGCAGTGAGGTTTATGTTTCCTGGTGTCAACCTGTATTATTTCAGTGGACATTGTAATGAGGATGCATCTTGCTGCCTTTCCAATGAAGCAAGTTTTAATCAGTAATAGGTGAAAAACCATTCCAACAAAGGTGTTAATCAGAGACTTGGCTTTGTGGACACTTTTCAGAGAGCAAATGTGTTAGCATAAAAATAAAGCCATAAAATGGAGAGCTGATTAATCACTCAATTGGATTTCTCTGCCTGCATATTTTTTTTCTCTGCAACCCCATGCTAAATTGTGCTTCCTGTTTTTTATAAAATGACTTAATCAAATCTGACTCTGATTGCATCAGAGAAGGCCAGGTACCCTACACTATAAGAGGTGGTTTGAAATTTTGACTTGTCTACTTAAAGATCAGCAAAATTTGATCACAAGGTCAATTACGTCCCTGGGTGGGATTGAATCACCAACCTTTCGGTTAACAGCCGAATGCGCGAACCGATTGCACCACAGAGACAGCTTGCAAAAGCATGTGCTGACAAAGGCTAAAAAGCATTCATCTAGAAAGTTTCCTAGAAAAAGGTTAAAAAGGCAATAATCTGGAGAGTTTTGCAAGATTTTTCTTCCATTGACCAACGAAGAAACACATTGGTACTTTCACATGATGAGTGAGTACTTCAGGATCTCTGACACTTACGTGAGCAGCAGAGTGGCGCAGCGGAAGCGTGCTGGGCCCATAAGCCAGAGGTCGGTGGATCGAAACCATCCTCTGCTATGTGCACTTATTTTTTTGTTAATTAAATTCTTCCAAAACTGGAATTGATATTTTGACTCTTTTATTTTTACTTAAAGTACAATAACTTTTAACATTTTAATTTGTTTTAATAGTATATTGACAGCATTGTTTTCTTTCAGAAATCCACTTAATTTTCTTTACCCTATTACTGAAATGGTAATTGACAAAAACAAGCTACATTGTCACCAGAAGAGCAATGCAAAATGTACAATTGATATTTCAAAATCATCTTTCCATCTTGAATTTCAATGATGCATTGGGGCAACGATTTTGTGAGAAACATCTTCACCCTTAAAGAAAGATTTTCTTAACTTCTTACCTGTGTGCTGATTAGATATCACCTGGTTTTCACATTAAACAGATTCCCACTTGAGAAAGCAGCAAGGATGCAGTGAGGTTTATGTTTCCTGGTGTCAACCTGTATTATTTCAGTGGACATTGTAATGAGGATGCATCTTGCTGCCTTTCCAATGAAGCAAGTTTTAATCAGTAATAGGTGAAAAACCATTCCTACAAAGGTGTTAATCAGAGACTTGGCTTTGTGGACACTTTTCATAGAGCAAATGTGTTAGCATAAAAATAAAGCCATAAAATGGAGAGCTGATTAATCACTCAATTGGATTTCTCTGCCTGCATAATTTTTTTCTCTGCAACCCCATGCTAAATTGTGCTTCCTGTTTTTTATAAAATGACTTAATCAAATCTGACTCTGATTGCATCAGAGAAGGCCAGGTACCCTACACTATAAGAGGTGGTTTGAAATTTTGACTTGTCTACTTAAAGATCACCAAAATTTGATCACAAGGTCAATTACGTCCCTGGGTGGGATTGAACCAGCAACCTTTCGGTTAACAGCCGAATGCGCTAACCGATTGCAGCACAGAGACAGCTTGCAAAAGCATGTGCTGACAAAGGCTAAAAAGCATTCATCTAGAAAGTTTCCTAGAAAAAGGTTAAAAGGGCAATAATCTGGAGAGTTTTGCAAGATTTTTCTTCCATTGACCAACGAAGAAACACATTGGTACTTTCACATGATGAGTGAGTACTTCAGGATCTCTGACACTTATGTGAGCAGCAGAGTGGCGCAGCGGAAGCGTGCTGGGCCCATAACCCAGAGGTCGGTGGATCGAAACCATCCTCTGCTATGTGCACTTATTTTTTTTTTTTTTATTAAATTCTTCCAAAACTGGAATTGATATTTTGACTCTTTTATTTTTACTTAAAGTACAATAACTTTTAACATTTTAATTTGTTTTAATAGTATATTGACAGCATTGTTTTCTTTCAGAAATCCACTTAATTTTCTTTACCCTATTACTGAAATGGTAATTGACAAAAACAAGCTACATTGTCACCAGAAGAGCAATGCAAAATGTACAATTGATATTTCAAAATCATCTTTCCAGCTTGAATTTCAATGATGCATTGGGGCAACGATTTTGTGAGAAACATCTTCACCCTTAAAGAAAGATTTTCTTAACTTCTTACCTGTGTGCTGATTAGATATCACCTGGTTTTCACATTAAACAGATTCCCACTTGAGAAAGCAGCAAGGATGCAGTGAGGTTTATGTTTCCTGGTGTCAAACTGTATTATTTCAGTGGACATTGTAATGAGGATGCATCTTGCTGCCTTTCCAATGAAGCACGTTTTAATCAGTAATAGGTGAAAAACCATTCCAACAAAGGTGTTAATCAGAGACTTGGCTTTGTGGACACTTTTCAGAGAGCAAATGTGTTAGCATAAAAATAAAGCCATAAAATGGAGAGCTGATTAATCACTCAATTGGATTTCTCTGCCTGCATATTTTTTTTCTCTGCAACCCCATGCTAAATTGTGCTTCCTGTTTTTTATAAAATGACTTAATCAAATCTGACTCTGATTGCATCAGAGAAGGCCAGGTACCCTACACTATAAGAGGTGGTTTGAAATTTTGACTTGTCTACTTAAAGATCAGCAAAATTTGATCACAAGGTCAATTACGTCCCTGGGTGGTATTGAACCACCAGCCTTTCGGTTAACAGCCGAATGCGCTAACCGATTGCACCACAGAGACAACTTGCAAAAGCATGTACTAACAAAGGCTAAAAAGCATTCATCTAGAAAGTTTCCTAGAAAAAGGTTAAAAAGGCAATAATCTGGAGAGTTTTGCAAGATTTTTCTTCCATTGACCAACGAAGAAACACATTGGTACTTTCACATGATGAGTGAGTACTTCAGGATCTCTGACACTTACATGAGAAGCAGAGTGGCGCAGCGGAAGCGTGCTGGGCCCATAACCCAGAGGTCGGTGGATCGAAACCATCCTCTGCTATGTGCATTTATTTTTTTTGTTAATAAAATTCTTCCAAAACTGGAATTGATATTTTGACTCTTTTATTTTTACTTAAAGTACAATAACTTTTAACATTTTAATTTGTTTTAATAGTATATTGACCGCATTGTTTTCTTTCAGAAATCCACTTAATTTTCTTTACCCTATTACTGAAATGGTAATTGACAAAAACAAGCTACATTGTCACCAGAAGAGCAATGCAAAATGTACAATTGATATTTCAAAATCATCTTTCCAGCTTGAATTTCAATGATGCATTGGGGCAACGATTTTGTGAGAAACATCTTCACCCTTAAAGAAAGATTTTCTTAACTTCTTACCTGTGTGCTGATTAGATATCACCTGGTTTTCACATTAAACAGATTCCCACTTGAGAAAGCAGCAAGGATGCAGTGAGGTTTATGTTTCCTGGTGTCAACCTGTATTATTTCAGTGGACATTGTAATGAGGATGCATCTTGCTGCCTTTCCAATGAAGCAAGTTTTAATCAGTAATAGGTGAAAAACCATTCCTACAAAGGTGTTAATCAGAGACTTGGCTTTGTGGACACTTTTCAGAGAGCAAATGTGTTAGCATAAAAATAAAGCCATAAAATGGAGAGCTCATTAATCACTCAATTGGATTTCTCTGCCTGCATAATTTTTTTTCTCTGCAACCCCATGCTAAATTGTGCTTCCTGTTTTTTATAAAATGATTTAATCAAATCTGACTGCATCAGAGAAGGCCAGGAACCCTACACTATAAGAGGTGGTTTGAAATTTTGACTAGTCTACTCAAAGATCACCAAAGTTTGATCACAAGGTCAATTACGTCCCTGGGTGGGATTGAACCACCAACCTTTCGGTTAACAGCCGAATGCGCTAACCGATAGCGCCACAGAGACAGCTTGCAAAAGTTTGTGCTGACAAAGGCTAAAAAGCATTCATCTAGAAAGTTTCCTAGAAAAAGGTTACAAAGGCAATAATCTGGAGAGTTTTGCAAGATTTTTCTTCCATTGACCAACGAAGAAACACATTGGTACTTTCACATGATGAGTGAGTACTTCAGGATCTCTGACACTTACATGAGAAGCAGAGTGGCGCAGCGGAAGCGTGCTGGGCCCATAACCCAGAGGTCGGTGGATCGAAACCATCCTCTGCTATGTGCATTTATTTTTTTTGTTAATAAAATTCTTCCAAAACTGGAATTGATATTTTGACTCTTTTATTTTTACTTAAAGTACAATAACTTTTAACATTTTAATTTGTTTTAATAGTATATTGACAGCATTGTTTTCTTTCAGAAATCCACTTAATTTTCTTTACCCTATTACAGAAATGGTAATTGACAAAAACAAGCTACATTGTCACCAGAAGAGCAATGCAAAATGTACAATTGATATTTCAAAATCATCTTTCCATCTTGAATTTCAATGATGCATTGGGGCAACGATTTTGTGAGAAACATCTACACCCTTAAAGAAAGAGTATCTTAACTTCTTACCTGTGTGCTGATTAGATATCACCTGGTTTTCACATTAAACAGATTCCCACTTGAGAAAGCAGCAAGGATGCAGTGAGGTTTATGTTTCCTGGTGTCAACCTGTATTATTTCAGTGGACATTGTAATGAGGATGCATCTTGCTGCCTTTCCAATGAAGCAAGTTTTAATCAGTAATAGGTGAAAAACCATTCCTACAAAGGTGTTAATCAGAGACTTGGCTTTGTGGACACTTTTCAGAGAGCAAATGTGTTAGCATAAAAATAAAGCCATAAAATGGAGAGCTGATTAATCACTCAATTGGATTTCTCTGCCTGCATCATTTTTTTTCTCTGCAACCCCATGCTAAATTGTGCTTCCTGTTTTTTATAAAATGACTTAATCAAATCTGACTCTGATTGCATCAGAGAAGGCCAGGTACCCTACACTATAAGAGGTGGTTTGAAATTTTGACTTGTCTACTTAAAGATCACCAAAATTTGATCACAAGGTCAATTACGTCCCTGGGTGGGATTGAACCACCAACCTTTCGCTTAAAAGCCGAATGCGCTAACCGATTGCGCCACAGAGACAGATTGCAAAAGCATGTACTGACAAAGGCTAAAAAGCATTCATCTAGAAAGTTTCCTAGAAAAAGGTTAAAAAGGCAATAATCTGGAGAGTTTTGCAAGATTTTTCTTCCATTGACCAACGAAGAAACACATTGGTACTTTCACATGATGAGTGAGTACTTCAGGATCTCTGACACTTACATGAGCAGCAGAGTGGCGCAGTGGAAGCGTGCTGGGCCCATGACCGAGAGGTCGGTGGATCGAAACCATCCTCTGCTATGTGCACTTATTTTTTTGTTAATTAAATTCTTCCAAAACTGGAATTGATATTTTGACTCTTTTATTTTTACTTAAAGTACAATAACTTTTAACATTTTAATTTGTTTTAATAGTATATTGACAGCATTGTTTTCTTTCAGAAATCCACTTAATTTTCTTTACCCTATTACTGAAATGGTAATTGACAAAAACAAGCTACATTGTCACCAGAAGAGCAATGCAAAATGTACAATTGATATTTCAAAATCATCTTTCCATCTTGAATTTCAATGATGCATTGGGGCAACGATTTTGTGAGAAACATCTTCACCCTTAAAGAAAGATTATCTTAACTTCTTACCTGTGTGCTGATTAGATATCACCTGGTTTTCACATTAAACAGATTCCCACTTGAGAAAGCAGCAAGGATGCAGTGAGGTTTATGTTTCCTGGTGTCAACCTGTATTATTTCAGTGGACATTGTAATGAGGATGCATCTTGCTGCCTTTCCAATGAAGCAAGTTTTAATCAGTAATAGGTGAAAAACCTTTCCTACAAAGGTGTTAATCAGAGACTTGGCTTTGTGGACACTTTTCAGAGAGCAAATGTGTTAGCATAAAAATAAAGCCATAAAATGGAGAGCTGATTAATCACTCAATTGGATTTCTCTGCCTGCATCATTTTTTTTCTCTGCAACCCCATGCTAAATTGTGCTTCCTGTTTTTTATAAAATGACTTAATCAAATCTGACTGCATCAGAGAAGGCCAGGTACCCTACACTATAAGAGGTGGTTTGAAATTTTGACTTGTCTACTTAAAGATCACCAAAATTTGATCACAAGGTCAATTACGTCCCTGGGTGGGATTGAACCACCAACCTTTCGGTTAACAGCCGAATGCGCTAACCGATTGCGCCACAGAGACAGATTGCAAAAGCTTGTGCTGACAAAGGCTAAAAAGCATTCATCTAGAAAGTTTCCTAGAAAAAGGTTAAAAAGGCAATAATCTGGAGAGTTTTGCAAGATTTTTCTTCCATTGACCAACGAAGAAACACATTGGTACTTTCACATGATGAGTGAGTACTTCAGGATCTCTGACACTTACATGAGCAGCAGAGTGGCGCAGTGGAAGCGTGCTGGGCCCATAACCGAGAGGTCGGTGGATCGAAACCATACTCTGCTACGTGCACTTATTTTTTTTGTTAATTAAATTCTTCCAAAACTGGAATTGATATTTTGACTCTTTTATTTTTACTTAAAGTACAATAACTTTTAACATTTTAATTTGTTTTAATAGTATATTGACAGCATTGTTTTCTTTCAGAAATCCACGTAATTTTCTTTACCCTATTACTGAAATGGTAATTGACAAAAACAAGCTACATTGTCACCAGAAGAGCAATGCAAAATGTACAATTGATATTTCAAAATCATCTTTCCATCTTGAATTTCAATGATGCATTGGGGCAACGATTTTGTGAGAAACATCTTCACCCTTAAAGAAAGATTATCTTAACTTCTTACCTGTGTGCTGATTAGATATCACCTGGTTTTCACATTAAACAGATTCCCACTTGAGAAAGCAGCAAGGATGCAGTGAGGTTTATGTTTCCTGGTGTCAACCTGTATTATTTCAGTGGACATTGTAATGAGGATGCATCTTGCTGCCTTTCCAATGAAGCAAGTTTTAATCAGTAATAGGTGAAAAACCATTCCTACAAAGGTGTTAATCAGAGACTTGGCTTTGTGGACACTTTTCAGAGAGCAAATGTGTTAGCATAAAAATAAAGCCATAAAATGGAGAGCTGATTAATCACTCAATTGGATTTCTCTGCCTGCATCATTTTTTTTCTCTGCAACCCCATGCTAAATTGTGCTTCCTGTTTTTTATAAAATGACTTAATCAAATCTGACTATGATTGCATCAGAGAAAGCCAGGTACCCTACACTATAAGAGGTGGTTTGAAATTTTGACTTGTCTACTTAAAGATCACCAAAATTTGATCACAAGGTCAATTACGTCCCTGGGTGGGATTGAACCACCAACCTTTCGCTTAACAGCCGAATGCGCTAACCGATTGCGCCACAGAGACAGATTGCAAAAGCATGTGCTGACAAAGGCTAAAAAGCATTCATCTAGAAAGTTTCCTAGAAAAAGGTTAAAAAGGCAATAATCTGGAGAGTTTTGCAAGATTTTTCTTCCATTGACCAACGAAGAAACACATTGGTACTTTCACATGATGAGTGAGTACTTCAGGATCTCTGACACTTACATGAGCAGCAGAGTGGCGCAGTGGAAGCGTGCTGGGCCCATAACCGAGAGGTCGGTGGATCGAAACCATCCTCTGCTATGTGCACTTATTTTTTTTGTTAATTAAATTCTTCCAAAACTGGAATTGATATTTTGACTCTTTTATTTTTACTTAAAGTACAATAACTTTTAACATTTTAATTTGTTTTAATAGTATATTGACAGCATTGTTTTCTTTCAGAAATCCACTTAATTTTCTTTACCCTATTACTGAAATGGTAATTGACAAAAACAAGCTACATTGTCACCAGAAGAGCAATGCAAAATGTACAATTGATATTTCAAAATCATCTTTCCATCTTGAATTTCAATGATGCATTGGGGCAACGATTTTGTGAGAAACATCTTCACCCTTAAAGAAAGATTATCTTAACTTCTTACCTGTGTGCTGATTAGATATCACCTGGTTTTCACATTAAACAGATTCCCACTTGAGAAAGCAGCAAGGATGCAGTGAGGTTTATGTTTCCTGGTGTCAACCTGTATTATTTCAGTGGACATTGTAATGAGGATGCATCTTGCTGCCTTTCCAATGAAGCAAGTTTTAATCAGTAATAGGTGAAAAACCATTCCTACAAAGGTGTTAATCAGAGACTTGGCTTTGTGGACACTTTTCAGAGAGCAAATGTGTTAGCATAAAAATAAAGCCATAAAATGGAGAGCTGATTAATCACTCAATTGGATTTCTCTGCCTGCATCATTTTTTTTCTCTGCAACCCCATGCTAAATTGTGCTTCCTGTTTTTTATAAAATGACTTAATCAAATCTGACTATGATTGCATCAGAGAAGGCCAGGTACCCTACACTATAAGAGGTGGTTTGAAATTTTGACTTGTCTACTTAAAGATCACCAAAATTTGATCACAAGGTCAATTACGTCCCTGGGTGGGATTGAACCACCAACCTTTCGGTTAACAGCTGAATGCGCTAACCGATTGCGCCACAGAGACAGATTGCAAAAGCATGTGCTGACAAAGGCTAAAAAGCATTCATCTAGAAAGTTTCCTAGAAAAAGGTTAAAAAGGCAATAATCTGGAGAGTTTTGCAAGATTTTTCTTCCATTGACCAACGAAGAAACACATTGGTACTTTCACATGATGAGTGAGTACTTCAGGATCTCTGACACTTACTTGAGCAGCAGAGTGGTGCAGTGGAAGCGTGCTGGGCCCATAACCGAGAGGTCGGTGGATCGAAACCATCCTCTGCTATGTGCACTTATTTTTTTGTTAATTAAATTCTTCCAAAACTGGAATTGATATTTTGACTCTTTTATTTTAACTTAAAGTACAATAACTTTTAACATTTTAATTTGTTTTAATAGTATATTGACAGCATTGTTTTCTTTCAGAAATCCACTTAATTTTCTTTACCCTATTACTGAAATGGTAATTGACAAAAACAAGCTACATTGTCACCAGAAGAGCAATGCAAAATGTACAATTGATATTTCAAAATCATCTTTCCAGCTTGAATTTCAATGATGCATTGGGGCAACGATTTTGTGAGAAACATCTTCACCCTTAAAGAAAGATTTTCTTAACTTCTTACCTGTGTGCTGATTAGATATCACCTGGTTTTCACATTAAACAGATTCCCACTTGAGAAAGCAGCAAGGATGCATTGAGGTTTATGTTTCCTGGTGTCAACCTGTATTATTTCAGTGGACATTGTAATGAGGATGCATCTTGCTGCCTTTCCAATGAAGCAAGTTTTAATCAGTAATAGGTGAAAAACCATTCCTACAAAGGTGTTAATCAGAGACTTGGCTTTGTGGACACTTTTCAAAGAGCAAATGTGTTAGCATAAAAATAAAGCCATAAAATGGAGAGCTGATTAATCACTCAATTGGATTTCTCTGCCTGCATAATTTTTTTTCTCTGCAACCCCATGCTAAATTGTGCTTCCTGTTTTTTATAAAATGACTTAATCAAATATGACTCTGATTGCATCAGAGAAGGCCAGGTACCCTACACTATAAGAGGTGGTTTGAAATTTTGACTTGTCTACTTAAAGATCACCAAAATTTGATCACACGGTCAATAACATCCCTGGGTGGGATTGAACCACCAACCTTTAGGTTAACAGCTGAATGCACTTACCGATTGCGCCACAGAGACAGCTTGCAAAAGTATGTACTGACAAAGGCTAAAAAGCATTCATCTAGAAAGTTTCCTAGAAAAAGGTTAAAAAGGCAATAATCTGGAGAGTTTTGCAAGATTTTTCTTCCATTGACCAACGAAGAAACACATTGGTACTTTCACATGATGAGTGAGTACTTCAGGATCTCTGACACTAACATGAGCAGCAGAGTGGCACAGCGGAAGCGTGCTGGGCCCATAACCCAGAGGTCGATGGATCGAAACCATCCTCTGCTATGTGCACTTATTTTTTTGTTAATTAAATTCTTCCAAAACTGGGATTGATATTTTGACTCTTTTATTTTTACTTAAAGTACAATAACTTTTAACATTTTAATTTGTTTTAATAGTATATTGACAGCATTGTTTTCTTTCAGAAATCCACTTAATTTTCTTTACCCTATTACTGAAATGGTAATTGACAAAAACAAGCTACATTGTCACCAGAAGAGCAATGCAAAATGTACAATTGATATTTCAAAATCATCTTTCCAGCTTGAATTTCAATGATGCATTGGGGCAACGATTTTGTGAGAAACATCTTCACCCTTAAAGAAAGATTTTCTTAACTTCTTACCTGTGTGCTGATTAGATATCACCTGGTTTTCACATTAAACAGATTCCCACTTGAGAAAGCAGCAAGGATGCAGTGAGGTTTATGTTTCCTGGTGTCAACCTGTATTATTTCAGTGGACATTGTAATGAGGATGCATCTTGCTGCCTTTCCAATGAAGCAAGTTTTAATCAGTAATAGGTGAAAAACCATTCCAACAAAGGTGTTAATCAGAGACTTGGCTTTGTGGACACTTTTCAGAGAGCAAATGTGTTAGCATAAAAATAAAGCCATAAAATGGAGAGCTGATTAATCACTCAATTGGATTTCTCTGCCTGCATATTTTTTTTCTCTGCAACCCCATGCTAAATTGTGCTTCCTGTTTTTTATAAAATGACTTAATCAAATCTGACTCTGATTGCATCAGAGAAGGCCAGGTACCCTACACTATAAGAGGTGGTTTGAAATTTTGACTTGTCTACTTAAAGATCAGCAAAATTTGATCACAAGGTCAATTACGTCCCTGGGTGGGATTGAATCACCAACCTTTCGGTTAACAGCCGAATGCGCGAACCGATTGCACCACAGAGACAGCTTGCAAAAGCATGTGCTGACAAAGGCTAAAAAGCATTCATCTAGAAAGTTTCCTAGAAAAAGGTTAAAAAGGCAATAATCTGGAGAGTTTTGCAAGATTTTTCTTCCATTGACCAACGAAGAAACACATTGGTACTTTCACATGATGAGTGAGTACTTCAGGATCTCTGACACTTACGTGAGCAGCAGAGTGGCGCAGCGGAAGCGTGCTGGGCCCATAAGCCAGAGGTCGGTGGATCGAAACCATCCTCTGCTATGTGCACTTATTTTTTTGTTAATTAAATTCTTCCAAAACTGGAATTGATATTTTGACTCTTTTATTTTTACTTAAAGTACAATAACTTTTAACATTTTAATTTGTTTTAATAGTATATTGACAGCATTGTTTTCTTTCAGAAATCCACTTAATTTTCTTTACCCTATTACTGAAATGGTAATTGACAAAAACAAGCTACATTGTCACCAGAAGAGCAATGCAAAATGTACAATTGATATTTCAAAATCATCTTTCCATCTTGAATTTCAATGATGCATTGGGGCAACGATTTTGTGAGAAACATCTTCACCCTTAAAGAAAGATTTTCTTAACTTCTTACCTGTGTGCTGATTAGATATCACCTGGTTTTCACATTAAACAGATTCCCACTTGAGAAAGCAGCAAGGATGCAGTGAGGTTTATGTTTCCTGGTGTCAACCTGTATTATTTCAGTGGACATTGTAATGAGGATGCATCTTGCTGCCTTTCCAATGAAGCAAGTTTTAATCAGTAATAGGTGAAAAACCATTCCTACAAAGGTGTTAATCAGAGACTTGGCTTTGTGGACACTTTTCATAGAGCAAATGTGTTAGCATAAAAATAAAGCCATAAAATGGAGAGCTGATTAATCACTCAATTGGATTTCTCTGCCTGCATAATTTTTTTCTCTGCAACCCCATGCTAAATTGTGCTTCCTGTTTTTTATAAAATGACTTAATCAAATCTGACTCTGATTGCATCAGAGAAGGCCAGGTACCCTACACTATAACAGGTGGTTTGAAATTTTGACTTGTCTACTTAAAGATCACCAAAATTTGATCACAAGGTCAATTACGTCCCTGGGTGGGATTGAACCAGCAACCTTTCGGTTAACAGCCGAATGCGCTAACCGATTGCACCACAGAGACAGCTTGCAAAAGCATGTGCTGACAAAGGCTAAAAAGCATTCATCTAGAAAGTTTCCTAGAAAAAGGTTAAAAGGGCAATAATCTGGAGAGTTTTGCAAGATTTTTCTTCCATTGACCAACGAAGAAACACATTGGTACTTTCACATGATGAGTGAGTACTTCAGGATCTCTGACACTTATGTGAGCAGCAGAGTGGCGCAGCGGAAGCGTGCTGGGCCCATAACCCAGAGGTCGGTGGATCGAAACCATCCTCTACTATGTGCACTTATTATTTTTTTTTTTATTAAATTCTTCCAAAACTGGAATTGATATTTTGACTCTTTTATTTTTACTTAAAGTACAATAACTTTTAACATTTTAATTTGTTTTAATAGTATATTGACAGCATTGTTTTCTTTCAGAAATCCACTTAATTTTCTTTACCCTATTACTGAAATGGTAATTGACAAAAACAAGCTACATTGTCACCAGAAGAGCAATGCAAAATGTACAATTGATATTTCAAAATCATCTTTCCATCTTGAATTTCAATGATGCATTGGGGCAACAATTTTGTGAGAAACATCTTCACCCTTAAAGAAAGATTTTCTTAACTTCTTACCTGTGTGCTGATTAGATATCACCTGGTTTTCACATTAAACAGATTCCCACTTGAGAAAGCAGCAAGGATGCAGTGAGGTTTATGTTTCCTGGTGTCAACCTGTATTATTTCAGTGGACATTGTAATGAGGATGCATCTTGCTGCCTTTCCAATGAAGCAAGTTTTAATCAGTAATAGGTGAAAAACCATTCCTACAAAGGTGTTAATCAGAGACTTGGCTTTGTGGACACTTTTCAGAGAGCAAATGTGTTAGCATAAAAATAAAGCCATAAAATGGAGAGCTGATTAATCACTCAATTGGATTTCTCTGCCTGCATAATTTTTTTTCTCTGCAACCCCATGCTAAATTGTGCTTCCTGTTTTTTATAAAATGACTTAATCAAATCTGACTGCATCAGAGAAGGCCAGGAACCCTACACTATAAGAGGTGGTTTGAAATTTTGACTAGTCTACTTAAAGATCACCAAAGTTTGATCACAAGGTCAATTACGTCCCTGGGTGGGATTGAACCACCAACCTTTTGGTTAACAGCCGAATGCGCTAACCGATAGCGCCACAGAGACAGCTTGCAAAAGTATGTGCTGACAAAGGCTAAAAAGCATTCATCTAGAAAGTTTCCTAGAAAAAGGTTACAAAGGCAATAATCTGGAGAGTTTTGCAAGATTTTTCTTCCATTGACCAACGAAGAAACACATTGGTACTTTCACATGATGAGTGAGTACTTCAGGATCTCTGACACTTACATGAGAAGCAGAGTGGCGCAGCGGAAGCGTGCTGGGCCCATAACCCAGAGGTCGGTGGATCGAAACCATCCTCTGCTATGTGCATTTATTTTTTTTGTTAATAAAATTCTTCCAAAACTGGAATTGATATTTTGACTCTTTTATTTTTACTTAAAGTACAATAACTTTTAACATTTTAATTTGTTTTAATAGTATATTGACCGCATTGTTTTCTTTCAGAAATCCACTTAATTTTCTTTACCCTATTACTGAAATGGTAATTGACAAAAACAAGCTACATTGTCACCAGAAGAGCAATGCAAAATGTACAATTGATATTTCAAAATCATCTTTCCAGCTTGAATTTCAATGATGCATTGGGGCAACGATTTTGTGAGAAACATCTTCACCCTTAAAGAAAGATTTTCTTAACTTCTTACCTGTGTGCTGATTAGATATCACCTGGTTTTCACATTAAACAGATTCCCACTTGAGAAAGCAGCAAGAATGCAGTGAGGTTTATGTTTCCTGGTGTCAAACTGTATTATTTCAGTGGACATTGTAATGAGGATGCATCTTGCTGCCTTTCCAATGAAGCAAGTTTTAATCAGTAATAGGTGAAAAACCATTCCTACAAAGGTGTTAATCAGAGACTTGCCTTTGTGGACACTTTTCAGAGAGCAAATGTGTTAGCATAAAAATAAAGCCATAAAATGGAGAGCTGATTAATCACTCAATTGGATTTCTCTTCCTGCATATTTTTTTTTCTCTGCAACCCTATGCTAAATTGTGCTTCCTGTTTTTTATAAAATGACTTAATCAAATCTGACTGCATCAGAGAAGGCCAGGTACCCTACACTATAAGAGGTGGTTGAAATTTTGACTTGTCTACTTAAAGATCACCAAAATTTGATCACAAGGTCAATTACGTCCCTGGGTGGGATTGAACCACCAACCTTTCTGTTAACTGCCGAATGCGCTAACCGATTGCGCCACAGAGACAGATTCCAAAAGCATGTGCTGACAAAGGCTAAAAAGCATTCATCTAGAAAGTTTCCTAGAAAAAGGTTAAAAAGGCAATAATCTGGAGAGTTTTGCAAGATTTTTCTTCCATTGACCAACGAAGAAACACATTGGTACTTTCACATGATGAGTGAGTACTTCAGGATCTCTGACACTTACATGAGCAGCAGAGTGGCGCAGCGGAAGCGTGCTGGGCCCATAACCCAGAGGTCGGTGTATCGAAACCATCCTCTGCTATGTCCACTTGTTTTTTTGTTAATTAAATTCTTCCAAAACTGGAATTGATATTTTGACTCTTTTATTTTTACTTAAAGTACAATAACTTTTAACATTTTAATTTGTTTTAATAGTATATTGACAGCATTGTTTTCTTTCAGAAATCCACTTAATTTTCTTTACCCTATTACTGAAATGGTAATTGACAAAAACAAGCTACATTGTCACCAGAAGAGCAATGCAAAATGTACAATTGATATTTCAAAATCATCTTTCCATCTTGAATTTCAATGATGCATTGGGGCAACGATTTTGTGAGAAACATCTTCACCCTTAAAGAAAGAGTATCTTAACTTCTTACCTGTGTGCTGATTAGATATCACCTGGTTTTCACATTAAACAGATTCCCACTTGAGAAAGCAGCAAGGATGCAGTGAGGTTTATGTTTCCTGGTGTCAACCTGTATTATTTCAGTGGACATTGTAATGAGGATGCATCTTGCTGCCTTTCCAATGAAGCAAGTTTTAATCAGTAATAGGTGAAAAACCATTCCTACAAAGGTGTTAATCAGAGACTTGGCTTTGTGGACACTTTTCAGAGAGCAAATGTGTTAGCATAAAAATAAAGCCATAAAATGGAGAGCTGATTAATCACTCAATTGGATTTCTCTGCCTGCATCATTTTTTTTCTCTGCAACCCCATGCTAAATTGTGCTTCCTGTTTTTTATAAAATGACTTAATCAAATCTGACTCTGATTGCATCAGAGAAGGCCAGGTACCCTACACTATAAGAGGTGGTTTGAAATTTTGACTTGTCTACTTAAAGATCACCAAAATTTGATCACAAGGTCAATTACGTCCCTGGGTGGGATTGAACCACCAACCTTTCGGTTAACAGCCGAATGCGCTAACCGATTGCGCCACAGAGACTGATTGCAAAAGCATGTGCTGACAAAGGCTAAAAAGCATTCATCTAGAAAGTTTCCTAGAAAAAGGTTAAAAAGGCAATAATCTGGAGAGTTTTGCAAGATTTTTCTTCCATTGACCAACGAAGAAACACATTGGTACTTTCACATGATGAGTGAGTACTTCAGGATCTCTGACACTTACATGAGCAGCAGAGTGGCGCAGTGGAAGCGTGCTGGGCCCATAACCGAGAGGTCTGTGGATCGAAACCATCCTCTGCTACGTGCACTTATTTTTTTGTTAATTAAATTCTTCCAAAACTGGAATTGATATTTTGACTCTTTTATTTTTACTTAAAGTACAATAACTTTTAACATTTTAATTTGTTTTAATAGTATATTGACAGCATTGTTTTCTTTCAGAAATCCACTTAATTTTCTTTACCCTATTACTGAAATGGTAATTGACAAAAACAAGCTACATTGTCACCAGAAGAGCAATGCAAAATGTACAATTGATATTTCAAAATCATCTTTCCAGCTTGAATTTCAATGATGCATTGGGGCAACGATTTTGTGAGAAACATCTTCACCCTTAAAGAAAGATTTTCTTAACTTCTTACCTGTGTGCTGATTAGATATCACCTGGTTTTCACATTAAACAGATTCCCACTTGAGAAAGCAGCAAGGATGCAGTGAGGTTTATGTTTCCTGGTGTCAAACTGTATTATTTCAGTGGACATTGTAATGAGGATGCATCTTGCTGCCTTTCCAATGAAGCACGTTTTAATCAGTAATAGGTGAAAAACCATTCCAACAAAGGTGTTAATCAGAGACTTGGCTTTGTGGACACTTTTCAGAGAGCAAATGTGTTAGCATAAAAATAAAGCCATAAAATGGAGAGCTGATTAATCACTCAATTGGATTTCTCTGCCTGCATATTTTTTTTCTCTGCAACCCCATGCTAAATTGTGCTTCCTGTTTTTTATAAAATGACTTAATCAAATCTGACTCTGATTGCATCAGAGAAGGCCAGGTACCCTACACTATAAGAGGTGGTTTGAAATTTTGACTTGTCTACTTAAAGATCAGCAAAATTTGATCACAAGGTCAATTACGTCCCTGGGTGGTATTGAACCACCAGCCTTTCGGTTAACAGCCGAATGCGCTAACCGATTGCACCACAGAGACAACTTGCAAAAGCATGTACTAACAAAGGCTAAAAAGCATTCATCTAGAAAGTTTCCTAGAAAAAGGTTAAAAAGGCAATAATCTGGAGAGTTTTGCAAGATTTTTCTTCCATTGACCAACGAAGAAACACATTGGTACTTTCACATGATGAGTGAGTACTTCAGGATCTCTGACACTTACATGAGAAGCAGAGTGGCGCAGCGGAAGCGTGCTGGGCCCATAACCCAGAGGTCGGTGGATCGAAACCATCCTCTGCTATGTGCATTTATTTTTTTTGTTAATAAAATTCTTCCAAAACTGGAATTGATATTTTGACTCTTTTATTTTTACTTAAAGTACAATAACTTTTAACATTTTAATTTGTTTTAATAGTATATTGACCGCATTGTTTTCTTTCAGAAATCCACTTAATTTTCTTTACCCTATTACTGAAATGGTAATTGACAAAAACAAGCTACATTGTCACCAGAAGAGCAATGCAAAATGTACAATTGATATTTCAAAATCATCTTTCCAGCTTGAATTTCAATGATGCATTGGGGCAACGATTTTGTGAGAAACATCTTCACCCTTAAAGAAAGATTTTCTTAACTTCTTACCTGTGTGCTGATTAGATATCACCTGGTTTTCACATTAAACAGATTCCCACTTGAGAAAGCAGCAAGGATGCAGTGAGGTTTATGTTTCCTGGTGTCAACCTGTATTATTTCAGTGGACATTGTAATGAGGATGCATCTTGCTGCCTTTCCAATGAAGCAAGTTTTAATCAGTAATAGGTGAAAAACCATTCCTA
Source organism: Pseudophryne corroboree (assembly GCF_028390025.1). Classification (NCBI taxonomy): domain Eukaryota; kingdom Metazoa; phylum Chordata; class Amphibia; order Anura; family Myobatrachidae; genus Pseudophryne; species Pseudophryne corroboree. The sequence continues at coordinate 19,868,995 of NC_086447.1, forward strand.
CAAAGGTGTTAATCAGAGACTTGGCTTTGTGGACACTTTTCAGAGAGCAAATGTGTTAGCATAAAAATAAAGCCATAAAATGGAGAGCTGATTAATCACTCAATTGGATTTCTCTGCCTGCATAATTTTTTTTCTCTGCAACCCCATGCTAAATTGTGCTTCCTGTTTTTTATAAAATGACTTAATCAAATCTGACTGCATCAGAGAAGGCCAGGAACCCTACACTATAAGAGGTGGTTTGAAATTTTGACTAGTCTACTTAAAGATCACCAAAGTTTGATCACAAGGTCAATTACGTCCCTGGGTGGGATTGAACCACCAACCTTTCGGTTAACAGCCGAATGCGCTAACCGATAGCGCCACAGAGACAGCTTGCAAAAGTATGTGCTGACAAAGGCTAAAAAGCATTCATCTAGAAAGTTTCCTAGAAAAAGGTTACAAAGGCAATAATCTGGAGAGTTTTGCAAGATTTTTCTTCCATTGACCAACGAAGAAACACATTGGTACTTTCACATGATGAGTGAGTACTTCAGGATCTCTGACACTTACATGAGAAGCAGAGTGGCGCAGCGGAAGCGTGCTGGGCCCATAACCCAGAGGTCGGTGGATCGAAACCATCCTCTGCTATGTGCATTTATTTTTTTTGTTAATAAAATTCTTCCAAAACTGGAATTGATATTTTGACTCTTTTATTTTTACTTAAAGTACAATAACTTTTAACATTTTAATTTGTTTTAATAGTATATTGACCGCATTGTTTTCTTTCAGAAATCCACTTAATTTTCTTTACCCTATTACTGAAATGGTAATTGACAAAAACAAGCTACATTGTCACCAGAAGAGCAATGCAAAATGTACAATTGATATTTCAAAATCATCTTTCCAGCTTGAATTTCAATGATGCATTGGGGCAACGATTTTGTGAGAAACATCTTCACCCTTAAAGAAAGATTTTCTTAACTTCTTACCTGTGTGCTGATTAGATATCACCTGGTTTTCACATTAAACAGATTCCCACTTGAGAAAGCAGCAAGGATGCAGTGAGGTTTATGTTTCCTGGTGTCAACCTGTATTATTTCAGTGGACATTGTAATGAGGATGCATCTTGCTGCCTTTCCAATGAAGCAAGTTTTAATCAGTAATAGGTGAAAAACCATTCCTACAAAGGTGTTAATCAGAGACTTGGCTTTGTGGACACTTTTCAGAGAGCAAATGTGTTAGCATAAAAATAAAGCCATAAAATGGAGAGCTCATTAATCACTCAATTGGATTTCTCTGCCTGCATAATTTTTTTTCTCTGCAACCCCATGCTAAATTGTGCTTCCTGTTTTTTATAAAATGATTTAATCAAATCTGACTGCATCAGAGAAGGCCAGGAACCCTACACTATAAGAGGTGGTTTGAAATTTTGACTAGTCTACTTAAAGATCACCAAAGTTTGATCACAAGGTCAATTACGTCCCTGGGTGGGATTGAACCACCAACCTTTCGGTTAACAGCCGAATGCGCTAACCGATAGCGCCACAGAGACAGCTTGCAAAAGTTTGTGCTGACAAAGGCTAAAAAGCATTCATCTAGAAAGTTTCCTAGAAAAAGGTTACAAAGGCAATAATCTGGAGAGTTTTGCAAGATTTTTCTTCCATTGACCAACGAAGAAACACATTGGTACTTTCACATGATGAGTGAGTACTTCAGGATCTCTGACACTTACATGAGAAGCAGAGTGGCGCAGCGGAAGCGTGCTGGGCCCATAACCCAGAGGTCGGTGGATCGAAACCATCCTCTGCTATGTGCATTTATTTTTTTTGTTAATAAAATTCTTCCAAAACTGGAATTGATATTTTGACTCTTTTATTTTTACTTAAAGTACAATAACTTTTAACATTTTAATTTGTTTTAATAGTATATTGACAGCATTGTTTTCTTTCAGAAATCCACTTAATTTTCTTTACCCTATTACAGAAATGGTAATTGACAAAAACAAGCTACATTGTCACCAGAAGAGCAATGCAAAATGTACAATTGATATTTCAAAATCATCTTTCCATCTTGAATTTCAATGATGCATTGGGGCAACGATTTTGTGAGAAACATCTACACCCTTAAAGAAAGAGTATCTTAACTTCTTACCTGTGTGCTGATTAGATATCACCTGGTTTTCACATTAAACAGATTCCCACTTGAGAAAGCAGCAAGGATGCAGTGAGGTTTATGTTTCCTGGTGTCAACCTGTATTATTTCAGTGGACATTGTAATGAGGATGCATCTTGCTGCCTTTCCAATGAAGCAAGTTTTAATCAGTAATAGGTGAAAAACCATTCCTACAAAGGTGTTAATCAGAGACTTGGCTTTGTGGACACTTTTCAGAGAGCAAATGTGTTAGCATAAAAATAAAGCCATAAAATGGAGAGCTGATTAATCACTCAATTGGATTTCTCTGCCTGCATCATTTTTTTTCTCTGCAACCCCATGCTAAATTGTGCTTCCTGTTTTTTATAAAATGACTTAATCAAATCTGACTCTGATTGCATCAGAGAAGGCCAGGTACCCTACACTATAAGAGGTGGTTTGAAATTTTGACTTGTCTACTTAAAGATCACCAAAATTTGATCACAAGGTCAATTACGTCCCTGGGTGGGATTGAACCACCAACCTTTCGCTTAAAAGCCGAATGCGCTAACCGATTGCGCCACAGAGACAGATTGCAAAAGCATGTACTGACAAAGGCTAAAAAGCATTCATCTAGAAAGTTTCCTAGAAAAAGGTTAAAAAGGCAATAATCTGGAGAGTTTTGCAAGATTTTTCTTCCATTGACCAACGAAGAAACACATTGGTACTTTCACATGATGAGTGAGTACTTCAGGATCTCTGACACTTACATGAGCAGCAGAGTGGCGCAGTGGAAGCGTGCTGGGCCCATGACCGAGAGGTCGGTGGATCGAAACCATCCTCTGCTATGTGCACTTATTTTTTTGTTAATTAAATTCTTCCAAAACTGGAATTGATATTTTGACTCTTTTATTTTTACTTAAAGTACAATAACTTTTAACATTTTAATTTGTTTTAATAGTATATTGACAGCATTGTTTTCTTTCAGAAATCCACTTAATTTTCTTTACCCTATTACTGAAATGGTAATTGACAAAAACAAGCTACATTGTCACCAGAAGAGCAATGCAAAATGTACAATTGATATTTCAAAATCATCTTTCCATCTTGAATTTCAATGATGCATTGGGGCAACGATTTTGTGAGAAACATCTTCACCCTTAAAGAAAGATTATCTTAACTTCTTACCTGTGTGCTGATTAGATATCACCTGGTTTTCACATTAAACAGATTCCCACTTGAGAAAGCAGCAAGGATGCAGTGAGGTTTATGTTTCCTGGTGTCAACCTGTATTATTTCAGTGGACATTGTAATGAGGATGCATCTTGCTGCCTTTCCAATGAAGCAAGTTTTAATCAGTAATAGGTGAAAAACCTTTCCTACAAAGGTGTTAATCAGAGACTTGGCTTTGTGGACACTTTTCAGAGAGCAAATGTGTTAGCATAAAAATAAAGCCATAAAATGGAGAGCTGATTAATCACTCAATTGGATTTCTCTGCCTGCATCATTTTTTTTCTCTGCAACCCCATGCTAAATTGTGCTTCCTGTTTTTTATAAAATGACTTAATCAAATCTGACTGCATCAGAGAAGGCCAGGTACCCTACACTATAAGAGGTGGTTTGAAATTTTGACTTGTCTACTTAAAGATCACCAAAATTTGATCACAAGGTCAATTACGTCCCTGGGTGGGATTGAACCACCAACCTTTCGGTTAACAGCCGAATGCGCTAACCGATTGCGCCACAGAGACAGATTGCAAAAGCTTGTGCTGACAAAGGCTAAAAAGCATTCATCTAGAAAGTTTCCTAGAAAAAGGTTAAAAAGGCAATAATCTGGAGAGTTTTGCAAGATTTTTCTTCCATTGACCAACGAAGAAACACATTGGTACTTTCACATGATGAGTGAGTACTTCAGGATCTCTGACACTTACATGAGCAGCAGAGTGGCGCAGTGGAAGCGTGCTGGGCCCATAACCGAGAGGTCGGTGGATCGAAACCATACTCTGCTACGTGCACTTATTTTTTTTGTTAATTAAATTCTTCCAAAACTGGAATTGATATTTTGACTCTTTTATTTTTACTTAAAGTACAATAACTTTTAACATTTTAATTTGTTTTAATAGTATATTGACAGCATTGTTTTCTTTCAGAAATCCACGTAATTTTCTTTACCCTATTACTGAAATGGTAATTGACAAAAACAAGCTACATTGTCACCAGAAGAGCAATGCAAAATGTACAATTGATATTTCAAAATCATCTTTCCATCTTGAATTTCAATGATGCATTGGGGCAACGATTTTGTGAGAAACATCTTCACCCTTAAAGAAAGATTATCTTAACTTCTTACCTGTGTGCTGATTAGATATCACCTGGTTTTCACATTAAACAGATTCCCACTTGAGAAAGCAGCAAGGATGCAGTGAGGTTTATGTTTCCTGGTGTCAACCTGTATTATTTCAGTGGACATTGTAATGAGGATGCATCTTGCTGCCTTTCCAATGAAGCAAGTTTTAATCAGTAATAGGTGAAAAACCATTCCTACAAAGGTGTTAATCAGAGACTTGGCTTTGTGGACACTTTTCAGAGAGCAAATGTGTTAGCATAAAAATAAAGCCATAAAATGGAGAGCTGATTAATCACTCAATTGGATTTCTCTGCCTGCATCATTTTTTTTCTCTGCAACCCCATGCTAAATTGTGCTTCCTGTTTTTTATAAAATGACTTAATCAAATCTGACTATGATTGCATCAGAGAAAGCCAGGTACCCTACACTATAAGAGGTGGTTTGAAATTTTGACTTGTCTACTTAAAGATCACCAAAATTTGATCACAAGGTCAATTACGTCCCTGGGTGGGATTGAACCACCAACCTTTCGCTTAACAGCCGAATGCGCTAACCGATTGCGCCACAGAGACAGATTGCAAAAGCATGTGCTGACAAAGGCTAAAAAGCATTCATCTAGAAAGTTTCCTAGAAAAAGGTTAAAAAGGCAATAATCTGGAGAGTTTTGCAAGATTTTTCTTCCATTGACCAACGAAGAAACACATTGGTACTTTCACATGATGAGTGAGTACTTCAGGATCTCTGACACTTACATGAGCAGCAGAGTGGCGCAGTGGAAGCGTGCTGGGCCCATAACCGAGAGGTCGGTGGATCGAAACCATCCTCTGCTATGTGAACTTATTTTTTTGTTAATTAAATTCTTCCAAAACTGGAATTGATATTTTGACTCTTTTATTTTTACTTAAAGTAAAATAACTTTTAACATTTTAATTTGTTTTAATAGTATATTGACAGCATTGTTTTCTTTCAGAAATCCACTAAATTTTCTTTACCCTATTACTGAAATGGTAATTGACAAAAACAAGCTACATTGTCACCAGAAGAGCAATGCAAAATGTACAATTGATATTTCAAAATCATCTTTCCATCTTGAATTTCAATGATGCATTGGGGCAACGATTTTGTGAGAAACATCTTCACCCTTAAAGAAAGAGTATCTTAACTTCTTACCTGTGTGCTGATTAGATATCACCTGGTTTTCACATTAAACAGATTCCCACTTGAGAAAGCAGCAAGGATGCAGTGAGGTTTATGTTTCCTGGTGTCAACCTGTATTATTTCAGTGGACATTGTAATGAGGATGCATCTTGCTGCCTTTCCAATGAAGCAAGTTTTAATCAGTAATAGGTGAAAAACCATTCCTACAAAGGTGTTAATCAGAGACTTGGCTTTGTGGACACTTTTCAGAGAGCAAATGTGTTAGCATAAAAATAAAGCCATAAAATGGAGAGCTGATTAATCACTCAATTGGATTTCTCTGCCTGCATCATTTTTTTTCTCTGCAACCCCATGCTAAATTGTGCTTCCTGTTTTTTATAAAATGACTTAATCAAATCTGACTCTGATTGCATCAGAGAAGGCCAGGTACCCTACACTATAAGAGGTGGTTTGAAATTTTGACTTGTCTACTCAAAGATCACCAAAATTTGATCACAAGGTCAATTACGTCCCTGGGTGGGATTGAACCACCAACCTTTCGCTTAACAGCCGAATGCGCTAACCGATTGCGCCACAGAGACAGATTGCAAAAGCATGTGCTGACAAAGGCTAAAAAGCATTCATCTAGAAAGTTTCCTAGAAAAAGGTTAAAAAGGCAATAATCTGGAGAGTTTTGCAAGATTTTTCTTCCATTGACCAACGAAGAAACACATTGGTACTTTCACATGATGAGTGAGTACTTCAGGATCTCTGACACTTACATGAGCAGCAGAGTGGCGCAGTGGAAGCGTGCTGGGCCCATAACCGAGAGGTCGGTGGATCGAAACCATCCTCTGCTATGTGCACTTATTTTTTTTGTTAATTAAATTCTTCCAAAACTGGAATTGATATTTTGACTCTTTTATTTTTACTTAAAGTACAATAACTTTTAACATTTTAATTTGTTTTAATAGTATATTGACAGCATTGTTTTCTTTCAGAAATCCACTTAATTTTCTTTACCCTATTACTGAAATGGTAATTGACAAAAACAAGCTACATTGTCACCAGAAGAGCAATGCAAAATGTACAATTGATATTTCAAAATCATCTTTCCATCTTGAATTTCAATGATGCATTGGGGCAACGATTTTGTGAGAAACATCTTCACCCTTAAAGAAAGATTATCTTAACTTCTTACCTGTGTGCTGATTAGATATCACCTGGTTTTCACATTAAACAGATTCCCACTTGAGAAAGCAGCAAGGATGCAGTGAGGTTTATGTTTCCGGGTGTCAACCTGTATTATTTCAGTGGACATTGTAATGAGGATGCATCTTGCTGCCTTTCCAATGAAGCAAGTTTTAATCAGTAATAGGTGAAAAACCATTCCTACAAAGGTGTTAATCAGAGACTTGGCTTTGTGGACACTTTTCAGAGAGCAAATGTGTTAGCATAAAAATAAAGCCATAAAATGGAGAGCTGATTAATCACTCAATTGGATTTCTCTGCCTGCATCATTTTTTTTCTCTGCAACCCCATGCTAAATTGTGCTTCCTGTTTTTTATAAAATGACTTAATCAAATCTGACTATGATTGCATCAGAGAAGGCCAGGTACCCTACACTATAAGAGGTGGTTTGAAATTTTGACTTGTCTACTTAAAGATCACCAAAATTTGATCACAAGGTCAATTACGTCCCTGGGTGGGATTGAACCACCAACCTTTCGGTTAACAGCTGAATGCGCTAACCGATTGCGCCACAGAGACAGATTGCAAAAGCATGTGCTGACAAAGGCTAAAAAGCATTCATCTAGAAAGTTTCCTAGAAAAAGGTTAAAAAGGCAATAATCTGGAGAGTTTTGCAAGATTTTTCTTCCATTGACCAACGAAGAAACACATTGGTACTTTCACATGATGAGTGAGTACTTCAGGATCTCTGACACTTACTTGAGCAGCAGAGTGGTGCAGTGGAAGCGTGCTGGGCCCATAACGGAGAGGTCGGTGGATCGAAACCATCCTCTGCTATGTGCACTTATTTTTTTGTTAATTAAATTCTTCCAAAACTGGAATTGATATTTTGACTCTTTTATTTTAACTTAAAGTACAATAACTTTTAACATTTTAATTTGTTTTAATAGTATATTGACAGCATTGTTTTCTTTCAGAAATCCACTTAATTTTCTTTACCCTATTACTGAAATGGTAATTGACAAAAACAAGCTACATTGTCACCAGAAGAGCAATGCAAAATGTACAATTGATATTTCAAAATCATCTTTCCAGCTTGAATTTCAATGATGCATTGGGGCAACGATTTTGTGAGAAACATCTTCACCCTTAAAGAAAGATTTTCTTAACTTCTTACCTGTGTGCTGATTAGATATCACCTGGTTTTCACATTAAACAGATTCCCACTTGAGAAAGCAGCAAGGATGCATTGAGGTTTATGTTTCCTGGTGTCAACCTGTATTATTTCAGTGGACATTGTAATGAGGATGCATCTTGCTGCCTTTCCAATGAAGCAAGTTTTAATCAGTAATAGGTGAAAAACCATTCCTACAAAGGTGTTAATCAGAGACTTGGCTTTGTGGACACTTTTCAAAGAGCAAATGTGTTAGCATAAAAATAAAGCCATAAAATGGAGAGCTGATTAATCACTCAATTGGATTTCTCTGCCTGCATAATTTTTTTTCTCTGCAACCCCATGCTAAATTGTGCTTCCTGTTTTTTATAAAATGACTTAATCAAATATGACTCTGATTGCATCAGAGAAGGCCAGGTACCCTACACTATAAGAGGTGGTTTGAAATTTTGACTTGTCTACTTAAAGATCACCAAAATTTGATCACACGGTCAATAACATCCCTGGGTGGGATTGAACCACCAACCTTTAGGTTAACAGCCGAATGCACTTACCGATTGCGCCACAGAGACAGCTTGCAAAAGTATGTACTGACAAAGGCTAAAAAGCATTCATCTAGAAAGTTTCCTAGAAAAAGGTTAAAAAGGCAATAATCTGGAGAGTTTTGCAAGATTTTTCTTCCATTGACCAACGAAGAAACACATTGGTACTTTCACATGATGAGTGAGTACTTCAGGATCTCTGACACTAACATGAGCAGCAGAGTGGCACAGCGGAAGCGTGCTGGGCCCATAACCCAGAGGTCGATGGATCGAAACCATCCTCTGCTATGTGCACTTATTTTTTTGTTAATTAAATTCTTCCAAAACTGGGATTGATATTTTGACTCTTTTATTTTTACTTAAAGTACAATAACTTTTAACATTTTAATTTGTTTTAATAGTATATTGACAGCATTGTTTTCTTTCAGAAATCCACTTAATTTTCTTTACCCTATTACTGAAATGGTAATTGACAAAAACAAGCTACATTGTCACCAGAAGAGCAATGCAAAATGTACAATTGATATTTCAAAATCATCTTTCCAGCTTGAATTTCAATGATGCATTGGGGCAAAGATTTTGTGAGAAACATCTTCACCCTTAAAGAAAGATTTTCTTAACTTCTTACCTGTGTGCTGATTAGATATCACCTGGTTTTCACATTAAACAGATTCCCACTTGAGAAAGCAGCAAAGATGCAGGGAGGTTTATGTTTCCTGGTATCAACCTGTATTATTTCAGTGGATATTGCAATGAGGATGCATCTTGCTGCCTTTCCAATGAAGCAAGTTTTAATCAGTAATAGGTGAAAAACCATTCCTACAAAGGTGTTAATCAGAGACTTGGCTTTGTGGACACTTTTCAGAGAGCAAATGTGTTAACATAAAAATAAAGCCATAAAATGGAGAGCTGATTAATCACTCAATTGGATTTCTCTGCCTGCATAATTTTTTTTCTCTGCAACCCCATGCTAAATTGTGCTTCCTGTTTTTTATAAAATGACTTAATCAAATCTGACTCTGATTGCATCAGAGAAGGCCAGGTACCCTACACTATAAGAGGTGGTTTGAAATTTTGACTTGTCTACTTAAAGATCACCAAAATTTGATCACAAGGTTAATTACGTCCCTGGGTGGGATTGAACCACCAACCTTTCGGTTAACAGCCGAACGTGCTAACCAATTGCACCACAGAGACAGCTTGCAAAAGCATGTACTGACAAAGGCTAAAAAGCATTCATCTAGAAAGTTTCCAAGAAAAAGGTTAAAAAGGCAATAATCTGGAGAGTTTTGCAAGATTTTTCTTCCATTGACCAACGAAGAAACACATTGGTACTTTCACATGATGAGTGAGTACTTCAGGATCTCTTACACTTACATGAGCAGCGGAGTGGCGCAGCGGAAGCGTGCTGGGCCCATAACCCAGAGGTCGATGGATCGAAACCATCCTCTGCTATGTGCACTTACTTTTTTGTTAATTAAATTCTTCCAAAACTGGGATTGATATTTTGACTCTTTTATTTTTACTTAAAGTACAATAACTTTTAACATTTTAATTTGTTTTAATAGTATATTGACAGCATTGTTTTCTTTCAGAAATCCACTTAATTTTCTTTACCCTATTACTGAAATGGTAATTGACAAAAACAAGCTACATTGTCACCAGAAGAGCAATGCAAAATGTACAATTGATATTTCAAAATCATCTTTCCAGCTTGAATTTCAATGATGCATTGGGGCAATGATTTTGTGAGAAACATCTTCACCCTTAAATAAAGATTTTCTTAACTTCTTACCTGTGTGCTGATTAGATATCACCTGGTTTTCACATTAAACAGATTCACACTTGAGAAAGCAGCAAGGATGCAGTGAGGTTTATGTTTCCTGGTGTCAACCTGTATTATTTCAGTGGATATTGTAATGAGGATGCATCTTGCTGCCTTTCCAATGAAGCAAGTTTTAATCAGTAATAGGTGAAAAACCATTCCTACAAAGGTGTTAATCAGAGACTTGGCTTTGTGGACACTTTTCAGAGAGCAAATGTGTTAGCATAAAAATAAAGCCATAAAATGGAGAGCTGATTAATCACTCAATTGGATTTCTCTGCCTGCATCATTTTTTTTCTCTGCAACCCCATGCTCAATTGTGCTTCCTGTTTTTTATAAAATGACTTAATCAAATCTGACTCTGATTGCATCAGAGAAGGCCAGGTACCCTACACTATAAGAGGTGGTTTGAAATTTTGACTTGTCTACTTAAAGATCACCAAAATTTGATCACAAGGTCAATTACATCCATGGGCGGGTTTGAACCACCAAACTTTCGGTTAACAGCCAAACACGCTAACCGATTGCGCCACAGAGACAGCTTGCAAAAGCATGTACTGACAAAGGCTAAAAAGCATTCATCTAGAAAGTTTCCTAGAACAAGGTTAAAAAGGCAATAATCTTGAGTTTTGCAAGATTTTTCTTCCATTGACCAACGAAGAAACACATTGGTACTTCCACATGATGAGTGAGTACTTCAGGATCTCTTACTCTTACATGAGCAGCAGAGTGGCGTTACGGAAGTGTGCTGGGCCCAAACCCAGAGGTCGATGGATCGAAACCATCCTCTGCTATGTGCACTTACTTTTTTGTTAATTAAATTCTTCCAAAACTGGGATTGATATTTTGACTCTTTTGTTTTTACTTAAACTACAATAATTTTTAACATTTTAATTTGTTTTAATAGTATATTGACAGCATTGTTTTCTTTCAGAAATCCACTTAATTTTATTTACCCTATTACTGAAATGGTAATTGACAAAAACAAGCTACATTGTCACCAGAAGAGCAATGCAAAATGTACAATTGATATTTCAAAATCATCTTTCCAGCTTGAATTTCAATGATGCATTGGGGCAACGATTTTGTGAGAAACATCTTCACCCTTAAAGAAAGATTTTCTTAACTTCTTACCTGTGTGCTGATTAGATATCACCTGGTTTTCACATTAAACAGATTCCCACTTGAGAAAGCAGCAAGGATGCAGTGAGGTTTATGTTTCCTGGTGTCAACCTTTATTATTTCAGTGGATATTGTAATGAGGATGCATCTTGCTGCCTTTCCAATGAAGCAAGTTTTAATCAGTAATAGGTGAAAAACCATTCCTACAAAGGTGTTAATCAGAGACTTGGCTTTGTGGACACTTTTCAGAGAGCAAATGTGTTAGCATAAAAATAAAGCCATAAAATGGAGAGCTGATTAATCACTCAATTGGATTTCTCTGCCTGCATAATTTTTTTTCTCTGCAACCCCATGCTAAATTGTGCTTCCTGTTTTTTATAAAATGACTTAATCAAATCTGACTCTGATTGCATCAGAGAAGGCCAGGTACCATACACTATAAGAGGTGGTTTGAAATTTTGACCTGTCTACTTAAAGATCACCAAAATTTGATCACAAGGTCAATTACGTCCCTGGGTGGGATTGAACCACCAACCTTTAGGTTAACAGCCGAACGTGCTAAACAATTGCACCACAGAGATAGCTTGCAAAAGCATGTACTGACAAAGGCTAAAAAGCATTCATCTAGAAAGTTTCCAAGAAAAAGGTTAAAAAGGCAATAATCTGGAGAGTTTTGCAAGATTTTTCTTCCATTGACCAACGAAGAAACACATTGGTACTTTCACATGATGAGTGAGTACTTCAGGATCTCTGACACTAACATGAGCAGCAGAGTGGCGCAGCGGAAGCGTGCTGGGCCCATAACCCAGAGGTCGGTGGATCGAAACCATCCTCTGCTATGTGCACTTATTTTTTTGTTAATTAAATTCTTCCAAAACTGGGATTGATATTTTGACTCTTTTATTTTTACTTAAAGTACAATAACTTTTAACATTTTAATTTGTTTTAATAGTATATTGACAGCATTGTTTTCTTTCAGAAATCCACTTAATTTTCTTTACCCTATTACTGAAATGGTAATTGACAAAAACAAGCTACATTGTCACCAGAAGAGCAATGCAAAATGTACAATTGATATTTCAAAATCATCTTTCCAGCTTGAATTTCAATGATGCATTGGGGCAACGATTTTGTGAGAAACATCTTCACCCTTAAAGAAAGATTTTCTTAACTTCTTACCTGTGTGCTGATTAGATATCACCTGGTTTTCACATTAAACAGATTCCCACTTGAGAAAGCAGCAAGGATGCAGTGAGGTTTATGTTTCCTAGTGTCAACCTGTATTATTTCAGTGGACATTGTAATGAGGATGCATCTTGCTGCCTTTCCAATGAAGCAAGTTTTAATCAGTAATAGGTGAAAAACCATTCCTACAAAGGTGTTAATCAGAGACTTGGCTTTGTGGACACTTTTCAGAGAGCAAATGTGTTAGCATAAAAATAAAGCCATAAAATGGAGAGCTGATTAATCACTCAATTGGATTTCTCTGCCTGCATATTTTTTTTTTTCTCTGCAACCCCATGCTAAATTGTGCTTCCTGTTTCTTATAAAATGATTTAATCAAATCTGACTCTGATTGCATCAGAGAAGGCCAGGTACCCTACACTATAAGAGGTGGTTTGAAATTTTGACTTGTCTACTTAAAGATCACCAGGTCAATAACATCCCTGGGTGGGATTGAACAACCAACCTTTAGGTTAGCAACCAAATGCGCTTACCGATTGCGCCACAGAGACAGCTTGCAAAAGCATGTACTGACAAAGGCTAAAAAGCATTCATCTAGAAAGTTTCCTAGAAAAAGGTTAAAAAGGCAATAATCTGGAGAGTTTTGCAAGATTTTTCTTCCATTGACCAACTAAGAAACACATTGGTACTTTCACATGATGAGTGAGATACTTCAGGATCTCTTACACTTACATGAGCAGCAGAGTGGCGCAGCGGAAGCGTGCTGGGCCCATAACCCAGAGGTCGATGGATCGAAACCATCCTCTGCTATGTGCACTTATTTTTTTGTTAATTAAATTCTTCCAAAACTGGGATTGATATTTTGACTCTTTTATTTTAACTTAAAGTACAATAACTTTTAACATTTTCATGTGTTTTAATAGTATATTGACAGCATTGTTTTCTTTCAGAAATCCACTTAATTTTCTTTACCCTATTACTGAAATGGTAATTGACAAAAACAAGCTACATTGTCACCAGAAGAGCAATGCAAAATGTACAATTGATATTTCAAAATCATCTTTCCTGCTTGAACTTCAATGATGCATTGGGGCAACGATTTTGTGAGAAACATCTTTACCCTTAAATAAAGATTTTCTTAACTTCTTACCTGTGTGCTGATTAGATATCACCTGGTTTTCACATTAAACAGATTCCCACTTGAGAAAGCAGCAAGGATGCAGTGAGGTTTATGTTTCCTGGTGTCAACCTGTATTATTTCAGTGGACATTGTAATGAGGATGCATCTTGCTGCCTTTCCAATGAAGCAAGTTTTAATCAGTAATAGGTGAAAAACCATTCCTACAAAGGTGTTAATCAGAGACTTGGCTTTGTGGACACTTTTCAGAGAGCAAATGTGTTAACATAAAAATAAAGCCATAAAATGGAGAGCTGATTAATCACTCAATTGGATTTCTCTGCCTGCATAATTTTTTTTCTCTGCAACCCCATGCTAAATTGTGCTTCCTGTTTTTTATAAAATGACTTAATCAAATCTGACTCTGATTGCATCAGAGAAGGCCAGGTACCCTACACTATAAGAGGTGGTTTGAAATTTTGACCTGTCTACTTAAAGATCACCAAAATTTGATCACAAGGTCAATTACGTCCCTGGGTGGGATTGAACCACCAACCTTTAGGTTAACAGCCGAACGTGCTAAACAATTGCACCACAGAGATAGCTTGCAAAAGCATGTACTGACAAAGGCTAAAAAGCATTCATCTAGAAAGTTTCCAAGAAAAAGGTTAAAAAGGCAATAATCTGGAGAGTTTTGCAAGATTTTTCTTCAATTGACCAACTAAGAAACACATTGGTACTTTCACATGATGAGTGAGATACTTCAGGATCTCTTACACTTACATGAGCAGCAGAGTGGCGCAGCGGAAGCGTGCTGGGCCCATAACCCAGAGGTCGATGGATCGAAACCATCCTCTGCTATGTGCACTTATTTTTTTGTTAATTAAATTCTTCCAAAACTGGGATTGATATTTTGACTCTTTTATTTTAACTTAAAGTACAATAACTTTTAACATTTTCATGTGTTTTAATAGTATATTGACAGCATTGTTTTCTTTCAGAAATCCACTTAATTTTCTTTACCCTATTACTGAAATGGTAATTGACAAAAACAAGCTACATTGTCACCAGAAGAGCAATGCAAAATGTACAATTGATATTTCAAAATCATCTTTCCAGCTTGAATTTCAATGATGCATTGGGGCAACGATTTTGTGAGAAACATCTTCACCCTTAAATAAAGATTTTCTTAACTTCTTACCTGTGTGCTGATTAGATATCACCTGGTTTTCACATTAAACAGATTCCCACTTGAGAAAGCAGCAAGGATGCAGTGAGGTTTATGTTTCCTGGTGTCAACCTGTATTATTTCAGTGGACATTGTAATGAGGATGCATCTTGCTGCCTTTCCAATGAAGCAAGTTTTAATCAGTAATAGGTGAAAAACCATTCCTACAAAGGTGTTAATCAGAGACTTGGCTTTGTGGAAACTTTTCAAAGAGCAAATGTGTTAGCAAAAAAATAAAGCCATAAAATGGAGAGCTGATTAATCACTCAATTGGATTTCTCTGCCTGCATAATTTTTTTTCTCTGCAACCCCATGCTAAATTGTGCTTCCTGTTTTTTATAAAATGACTTAATCAAATCTGACTCTGATTGCATCAGAGAAGGCCAGGTACCCTACACTATAAGAGGTGGTTTAAAATTTTGACTTGTCTACTTAAAGATCACCAAAATTTGATCACACGGTCAATAACATCCCTGGGTGGGATTGAAACGCCAACCTTTAGGTTAACAGCTGAATGCGCTTACCGATTGCGCCACAGAGACAGCTTGCAAAAGCATGTACTGACAAAGGCTAAAAAGCATTCATCTAGAAAGTTTCCTAGAAAAAGGTTAAAAAGGCAATAATCTGGAGAGTTTTGCAAGATTTTTCTTCCATTGACCAACGAAGAAACACATTGGTACTTTCACATGATGAGTGAGTACTTCAGGATCTCTGACACTAACATGAGCAGCAGAGTGGCGCAGCGGAAGCGTGCTGGGCCCATAACCCAGAGGTCGATGGATCGAAACCATCCTCTGCTATGTGCACTTATTTTTTTGTTAATTAAATTCTTCCAAAACTGGGATTGATATTTTGACTCTTTTATTTTTACTTAAAGTACAATAACTTTTAACATTTTAAATTGTTTTAATAGTATATTGACAGCATTGTTTTCTTTCAGAAATCCACTTAATTTTCTTTACCCTATTACTGAAATGGTAATTGACAAAAACAAGCTACATTGTCACCAGAAGAGCAATGCAAAATGTACAATTGATATTTCAAAATCATCTTTCCAGCTTGAATTTCAATGATGCATTGGGGCAACGATTTTGTGAGAAACATCTTCACCCTTAAAGAAAGATTTTCTTAACTTCTTACCTGTGTGCTGATTAGATATCACCTGGTTTTCACATTAAACAGATTACCACTTGAGAAAGCAGCAAGGATGCAGTGAGGTTTATGTTTCCTGGTGTCAACCTGTATTATTTCAGTGGACATTGTAATGAGGATGCATCTTGCTGCTTTTCCAATGAAGCAAGTTTTAATCAGTAATAGGTGAAAAACCATTCCTACAAAGGTGTTAATCAGAGACTTGGCTTTGTGGACACTTTTCAAAGAGCAAATGTGTTAGCATAAAAATAAAGCCATAAAATGGAGAGCTGATTAATCACTCAATTGGATTTCTATGCCTGCATAATTTTTTTTTTCTCTGCAACCCCATGCTAAATTGTGCTTCCTGTTTCTTATAAAATGATTTAATCAAATCTGACTCTGATTGCATCAGAGAAGGCCAGGTACCCTACACTATAAGAGGTGGTTTGAAATTTTGACTTGTCTACTTAAAGATCACCAAAATTTGATCACACGGTCAATAACATCCCTAGGTGGGATTTAACCACCAACCTTTAGGTTAACAGCCAAATGCGCTTACCGATTGCGCCACAGAGACAGCTTGCAAAAGCATGTACTGACAAAGGCTAAAAAGCATTCATCTAGAAAGTTTCCTAGAAAAAGGTTAAAAAGGCAATAATCTGGAGAGTTTTGCAAGATTTTTCTTCCATTGACCAACGAAGAAACACATTGGTACTTTCATATGATGAGTGAGTACTTCAGGATCTCTGACACTAACATGAGCAGCAGAGTGGCGCAGCGGAAGCGTGCTGGGCCCATAACCCAGAGGTCGATGGATCGAAACCATCCTCTGCTATGTGCACTTATTTTTTTGTTTATTAAATTCTTCCAAAACTGGGATTGATATTTTGACTCTTTTATTTTTACTTAAAGTACAATAACTTTTAACATTTTAATTTGTTTTAATAGTATATTGACAGCATTGTTTTCTTTCAGAAATCCACTTAATTTTCTTTACCCTATTACTGAAATGGTAATTGACAAAAACAAGCTACATTGTCACCAGAAGAGCAATGCAAAATGTACAATTGATATTTCAAAATCATCTTTCCAGCTTGAATTTCAATGATGCATTGGGGCAACGATTTTGTGAGAAACATCTTCACCCTTAAAGAAAGATTTTCTTAACTTCTTACCTGTGTGCTGATTAGATATCACCTGGTTTTCACATTAAACAGATTCCCACTTGAGAAAGCAGCAAGGATGCAGTGAGGTTTATGTTTCCTGGTGTCAACCTGTATTATTTCAGTGGACATTGTAATGAGGATGCATCTTGCTGCCTTTCCAATGAAGCAAGTTTTAATCAGTAATAGGTGAAAAACCATTCCTACAAAGGTGTTAATCAGAGACTTGGCTTTGTGGACACTTTTCAAAGAGCAAATGTGTTAGCATAAAAATAAAGCCATAAAATGGAGAGCTGATTAATCACTCAATTGGATTTCTCTGCCTGCATAATTTTTTTTTCTCTGCAACCCCATGCTAAATTGTGCTTCCTGTTTCTTATAAAATGATTTAATCAAATCTGACTCTGATTGCATTAGAGAAGGCCAGGTACCCTACACTATAAGAGGTGGTTTGAAATTTTGACTTGTCTACTTAAAGATCACCAAAATTTGATCACACGGTCAATAACATCCCTGGGTGGGATTTAACCACCAACCTTTAGGTTAACAGCCAAATGCGCTTACCGATTGCGCCACAGAGACAGCTTGCAAAAGCATGTACTGACAAAGGCTAAAAAGCATTCATCTAGAAAGTTTCCTAGAAAAAGGTTAAAAAGGCAATAATCTGGAGAGTTTTGCAAGATTTTTCTTCCATTGACCAACGAAGAAACACATTGGTACTTTCATATGATGAGTGAGTACTTCAGGATCTCTGACACTAACATGAGCAGCAGAGTGGCGCAGCGGAAGCGTGCTGGGCCCATAACCCAGAGGTCAATGGATCGAAACCATCCTCTGCTATGTGCATTTATTTTTTTGTTAATTAAATTCTTCCAAAACTGGGATTGATATTTTGACTCTTTTATTTTTACTTAAAGTACAATAACTTTTAACATTTTAATTTGTTTTAATAGTATATTGACAGCATTGTTTTCTTTCAGAAATCCACTTAATTTTCTTTACCCTATTACTAAAATGGTAATTGACAAAAACAAGCTACATTGTCACCAGAAGAGCAATGCAAAATGTACAATTGATATTTCAAAATCATCTTTCCAGCTTGAATTTCAATGATGCATTGGGGCAACGATTTTGTGAGAAACATCTTCACCCTTAAAGAAAGATTTTCTTAACTTCTTACCTGTGTGCTGATTAGATATCACCTGGTTTTCACATTAAACAGATTCCCACTTGAGAAAGCAGCAAGGATGCAGTGAGGTTTATGTTTCCTGGTGTCAACCTGTATTATTTCAGTGGACATTGTAATGAGGATGCATCTTGCTGCCTTTCCAATGAAGCAAGTTTTAATCAGTAATAGGTGAAAAACCATTCCTACAAAGGTATTAATCAGAGACTTGGCTTTGTGGACACTTTTCAGAGAGCAAATGTGTTAGCATAAAAATAAAGCCATAAAATGGAGAGCTGATTAATCACTCAATTGGATTTCTCTGCCTGCATATTTTTTTTTCTCTGCAACCCCATGCTAAATTGTGCTTCCTGTTTTTTTATAAAATGACTTAATCAAATCTGACTCTGATTGCATCAGAGAAGGCCAGATACCCTACACTATAAGAGGTGGTTTGAAATTTTGACTTGTCTACTTAAAGATCACCAAAATTTGATCACACGGTCAATAACATCCCTGGGTGGGATTGAACCACCAACCTTTAGGTTAATAGCCGAATGCGCTTACCGATTGTGCCACAGAGACTGCTTGCAAAAGCATGTACTGACAAAGGCTAAAAAGCATTCATCTAGAAAGTTTCCTAGAAAAAGGTTAAAAAGGCAATAATCTGGAGAGTTTTGCAAGATTTTTCTTCCATTGACCAACGAAGAAACACATTGGTACTTTCACATGATGAGTGAGTACTTCAGGATCTCTTACACTTACATGAGCAGCAGAGTGGCGCAGCGGAAGCGTGCTGGGCCCATAACCCAGAGGTCGATGGATCGAAACCATCCTCTGCTATGTGCACTTATTTTTTTGTTAATTAAATTCTTCCAAAACTGGGATTGATATTTTGACTCTTTTATTTTAACTTAAAGTACAATAACTTTTAACATTTTCATGTGTTTTAATAGTATATTGACAGCAATGTTTTCTTTCAGAAATCCACTTAATTTTCTTTACCCTATTACTGAAATGGTAATTGACAAAAACAAGCTACATTGTCACCAGAAGAGCAATGCAAAATGTACAATTGATATTTCAAAATCATCTTTCCAGCTTGAATTTCAATGATGCATTGGGGCAACGATTTTGTGAGAAACATCTTCAACCTTAAAGAAAGATTTTCTTAACTTCTTACCTGTGTGCTGATTAGATATCACCTGGTTTTCACATTAAACAGATTCCCACTTGAGAAAGCAGCAAGGATGCAGTGAGGTTTATGTTTCCTGGTGTCAACCTGTATTATTTCAGTGGACATTGTAATGAGGATGCATCTTGCTGCCTTTCCAATGAAGCAAGTTTTAATCAGTAATAGGTGAAAAACCATTCCTACAAAGGTATTAATCAGAGACTTGGCTTTGTGGACACTTTTCAGAGAGCAAATGTGTTAGCATAAAAATAAAGCCATAAAATGGAGAGCTGATTAATCACTCAATTGGATTTCTCTGCCTGCATAATTTTTTTTCTCTGCAACCCCATGCTAAATTGTGCTTCCTGTTTTTTATAAAATGACTTAATCAAATCTGACTTTGATTGC
The DNA here is from genome assembly GCF_028390025.1 of Pseudophryne corroboree. Taxonomy (NCBI): domain Eukaryota; kingdom Metazoa; phylum Chordata; class Amphibia; order Anura; family Myobatrachidae; genus Pseudophryne; species Pseudophryne corroboree. Next base: position 19,889,016 of record NC_086447.1, read on the forward strand.
ATCAGAGAAGGCCAGATACCCTACACTATAAGAGGTGGTTTGAAATTTTGACTTGTCTACTTAAAGATCACCAAAATTTGATCACACGGTCAATTACGTCCCTGGGTGGGATTGAACCACCAACCTTTCGGTTAACAGCCGAATGCGCTAACAGATTGCACTACAGAGACAGCTTGCAAAAGCATGTACTGACAAAGGCTAAAAAGCATTAATCTAGAAAGTTTCCTAGAAAAAGGTTAAAAAGGCAATAATCTGGAGAGTTTTGCAAGATTTTTCTTCCATTGACCAATGAAGAAACACATTGGTACTTTCACATGATGAGTGAGTACTTCATGATCTCGGACACTTACATGAGCAGCAGAGTGGCGCAGCGGAAGCGTGCTGGGCCCATAACCCAGAGGTCGATGAATCGAAACCATCCTCTGCTATGTGCACTTATTTTTTTGTTAATTAAATTCTTCCAAAACTGGGATTGATATTTTGACTCTTTTATTTTTACTTAAATTACAATAACTTTTAACATTTTAATTTGTTTTAATAGTATATTGACAGCATTGTTTTCTTTCAGAAATCCACTTAATTTTCTTTACCCTATTACTGAAATGGTAATTGACAAAAACAAGCTACATTGTCACCAGAAGAGCAATGCAAAATGTACAATTGATATTTCAAAATCATCTTTCCAGCTTGAATTTCAATGATGCATTGGGGCAACGATTTTGTGAGAAACATCTTCACCCTTAAATAAAGATTTTCTTAACTTCTTACCTGTGTGCTGATTAGATATCACCTGGTTTTCACATTAAACAGATTCCCACTTGAGAAAGCAGCAAGGATGCAGTGAGGTTTATGTTTCCTGGTGTCAACCTGTATTATTTCAGTGGACATTGTAATGAGGATGCATCTTGCTGCCTTTCCAATGAAGCAAGTTTTAATCAGTAATAGGTGAAAAACCATTCCTACAAAGGTGTTAATCAGAGACTTGGCTTTGTGGACACTTTTCAGAGAGCAAATGTGTTAGCATAAAAATAAAGCCATAAAATGGAGAGCTGATTAATCACTCAGTTGGATTTCTCTGCCTGCATAATTTTTTTTCTCTGCAACCCCATGCTAAATTGTGCTTCCTGTTTTTTATAAAATGACTTAATCAAATCTGACTCTGATTGCATCAGAGAAGGCCAGGTACCCTACACTATAAGAGGTGGTTTGAAATTTTGACTTGTCTACTTAAAGATCACCAAAATTTGATCACACGGTCAATAACATCCCTGGGTGGGATTGAACCGCCAACCTTTAGGTTAACAGCCGAATGCGCTTACCGATTGTGCCACAGAGACAGCTTGCAAAAGCATGTACTGACAAAGGCTAAAAAGCATTCATCTAGAAAGTTTCCTAGAAAAAGGTTAAAAAGGCAATAATCTGGAGAGTTTTGCAAGATTTTTCTTCCATTGACCAACGAAGAAACACATTGGTACTTTCACATGATGAGTGAGTACTTCAGGATCTCTGACACTAACATGAGCAGCAGAGTGGCGCAGCGGAAGCGTGCTGGGCCCATAACCCAGAGGTCGATGGATCGAAACCATCCTCTGCTATGTGCACTTATTTTTTTGTTAATTAAATTCTTCCAAAACTGGGATTGATATTTTGACTCTTTTATTTTAACTTAAAGTACAATAACTTTTAACATTTTCATGTGTTTTAATAGTATATTGACAGCAATGTTTTCTTTCAGAAATCCACTTAATTTTCTTTACCCTATTACTGAAATGGTAATTGACAAAAACAAGCTACATTGTCACCAGAAGAGCAATGCAAAATGTACAATTGATATTTCAAAATCATCTTTCCAGCTTGAATTTCAATGATGCATTGGGGCAACGATTTTGTGAGAAACATCTTCAACCTTAAAGAAAGATTTTCTTAACTTCTTACCTGTGTGCTGATTAGATATCACCTGGTTTTCACATTAAACAGATTCCCACTTGAGAAAGCAGCAAGGATGCAGTGAGGTTTATGTTTCCTGGTGTCAACCTGTATTATTTCAGTGGACATTGTAATGAGGATGCATCTTGCTGCCTTTCCAATGAAGCAAGTTTTAATCAGTAATAGGTGAAAAACCATTCCTACAAAGGTATTAATCAGAGACTTGGCTTTGTGGACACTTTTCAGAGAGCAAATGTGTTAGCATAAAAATAAAGCCATAAAATGGAGAGCTGATTAATCACTCAATTGGATTTCTCTGCCTGCATAATTTTTTTTCTCTGCAACCCCATGCTAAATTGTGCTTCCTGTTTTTTATAAAATGACTTAATCAAATCTGACTTTGATTGCATCAGAGAAGGCCAGATACCCTACACTATAAGAGGTGGTTTGAAATTTTGACTTGTCTACTTAAAGATCACCAAAATTTGATCACACGGTCAATTACGTCCCTGGGTGGGATTGAACCACCAACCTTTCGGTTAACAGCCGAATGCGCTAACAGATTGCACTACAGAGACAGCTTGCAAAAGCATGTACTGACAAAGGCTAAAAAGCATTAATCTAGAAAGTTTCCTAGAAAAAGGTTAAAAAGGCAATAATCTGGAGAGTTTTGCAAGATTTTTCTTCCATTGACCAATGAAGAAACACATTGGTACTTTCACATGATGAGTGAGTACTTCATGATCTCGGACACTTACATGAGCAGCAGAGTGGCGCAGCGGAAGCGTGCTGGGCCCATAACCCAGAGGTCGATGAATCGAAACCATCCTCTGCTATGTGCACTTATTTTTTTGTTAATTAAATTCTTCCAAAACTGGGATTGATATTTTGACTCTTTTATTTTTACTTAAATTACAATAACTTTTAACATTTTAATTTGTTTTAATAGTATATTGACAGCATTGTTTTCTTTCAGAAATCCACTTAATTTTCTTTACCCTATTACTGAAATGGTAATTGACAAAAACAAGCTACATTGTCACCAGAAGAGCAATGCAAAATGTACAATTGATATTTCAAAATCATCTTTCCAGCTTGAATTTCAATGATGCATTGGGGCAACGATTTTGTGAGAAACATCTTCACCCTTAAATAAAGATTTTCTTAACTTCTTACCTGTGTGCTGATTAGATATCACCTGGTTTTCACATTAAACAGATTCCCACTTGAGAAAGCAGCAAGGATGCAGTGAGGTTTATGTTTCCTGGTGTCAACCTGTATTATTTCAGTGGACATTGTAATGAGGATGCATCTTGCTGCCTTTCCAATGAAGCAAGTTTTAATCAGTAATAGGTGAAAAACCATTCCTACAAAGGTGTTAATCAGAGACTTGGCTTTGTGGACACTTTTCAGAGAGCAAATGTGTTAGCATAAAAATAAAGCCATAAAATGGAGAGCTGATTAATCACTCAGTTGGATTTCTCTGCCTGCATAATTTTTTTTCTCTGCAACCCCATGCTAAATTGTGCTTCCTGTTTTTTATAAAATGACTTAATCAAATCTGACTCTGATTGCATCAGAGAAGGCCAGGTACCCTACACTATAAGAGGTGGTTTGAAATTTTGACTTGTCTACTTAAAGATCACCAAAATTTGATCACACGGTCAATAACATCCCTGGGTGGGATTGAACCGCCAACCTTTAGGTTAACAGCTGAATGCGCTTACCGATTGTGCCACAGAGACAGCTTGCAAAAGCATGTACTGACAAAGGCTAAAAAGCATTCATCTAGAAAGTTTCCTAGAAAAAGGTTAAAAAGGCAATAATCTGGAGAGTTTTGCAAGATTTTTCTTCCATTGACCAACGAAGAAACACATTGGTACTTTCACATGATGAGTGAGTACTTCAGGATCTCTGACACTAACATGAGCAGCAGAGTGGCGCAGCGGAAGCGTGCTGGGCCCATAACCCAGAGGTCGATGGATCGAAACCATCCTCCGCTATATGCACTTATTTTTTTGTTAATTAAATTCTTCCAAAACTGGGATTGATATTTTGACTCTTTTATTTTTACTTAAAGTACAATAACTTTTAACATTTTAATTTGTTTTAATAGTATATTGACAGCATTGTTTTCTTTCAGAAATCCACTTAATTTTCTTTACCCTATTACTGAAATGGTAATTTACAAAAACAAGCTACATTGTCACCAGAAGAGCAATGCAAAATGTACAATTGATATTTCAAAATCATCTTTCCAGCTTGAATTTCAATGATGCATTGGGGCAACGATTTTGTGAGAAACATCTTCACCCTTAAAGAAAGATTTTCTTAACTTCTTACCTGTGTGCTGATTAGATATCACCTGGTTTTCACATTAAACAGATTCCCACTTGAGAAAGCAGCAAGGATGCAGTGAGGTTTATGTTTCCTGGTGTCAACCTGTATTATTTCAGTGGACATTGTAATGAGGATGCATCTTGCTGCCTTTCCAATGAAGCAAGTTTTAATCAGTAATAGGTGAAAAACCATTCCTACAAAGGTGTTAATCAGAGACTTGGCTTTGTGGACACTTTTCAGAGAGCAAATGTGTTAACATAAAAATAAAGCCATAAAATGGAGAGCTGATTAATCACTCAATTGGATTTCTCTGCCTGCATAATTTTTTTTCTCTGCAACCCCATGCTAAATTGTGCTTCCTGTTTTTTATAAAATGACTTAATCAAATCTGACTCTGATTGCATCAGAGAAGGCCAGGTACCCTACACTATAAGAGGTGGTTTGAAATTTTGACCTGTCTACTTAAAGATCACCAAAATTTGATCACAAGGTCTATTACGTCCCTGGGTGGGATTGAACCACCAACCTTTAGGTTAACAGCCGAACGTGCTAAACAATTGCACCACAGAGATAGCTTGCAAAAGCATGTACTGACAAAGGCTAAAAAGCATTCATCTAGAAAGTTTCCAAGAAAAAGGTTAAAAAGGCAATAATCTGGAGAGTTTTGCAAGATTTTTCTTCCATTGACCAACTAAGAAACACATTGGTACTTTCACATGATGAGTGAGATACTTCAGGATCTCTTACACTTACATGAGCAGCAGAGTGGCGCAGCTGAAGCGTGCTGGGCCCATAACCAAGAGGTCGATGGATCGAAACCATCCTCTGCTATGTGCACTTATTTTTTTGTTAATTAAATTCTTCCAAAACTGGGATTGATATTTCGACTCTTTTATTTTTACTTAAATTACAATAACTTTTAACATTTTAATTTGTTTTAATAGTATATTGACAGCATTGTTTTCTTTCAGAAATCCACTTAATTTTCTTTACCCTATTACTGAAATGGTAATTGACAAAAACAAGCTACATTGTCACCAGAAGAGCAATGCAAAATGTACAATTGATATTTCAAAATCATCTTTCCAGCTTGAATTTCAATGATGCATTGGGGCAACGATTTTGTGAGAAACATCTTCACCCTTAAATAAAGATTTTCTTAACTTCTTACCTGTGTGCTGATTAGATATCACCTGGTTTTCACATTAAACAGATTCCCACTTGAGAAAGCAGCAAGGATGCAGTGAGGTTTATGTTTCCTGGTGTCAACCTGTATTATTTCAGTGGACATTGTAATGAGGATGCATCTTGCTGCCTTTCCAATGAAGCAAGTTTTAATCAGTAATAGGTGAAAAACCATTCCTACAAAGGTGTTAATCAGAGACTTGGCTTTGTGGACACTTTTCAGAGAGCAAATGTGTTAGCATAAAAATAAAGCCATAAAATGGAGAGCTGATTAATCACTCAGTTGGATTTCTCTGCCTGCATAATTTTTTTTCTCTGCAACCCCATGCTAAATTGTGCTTCCTGTTTTTTATAAAATGACTTAATCAAATCTGACTCTGATTGCATCAGAGAAGGCCAGGTACCCTACACTATAAGAGGTGGTTTGAAATTTTGACTTGTCTACTTAAAGATCACCAAAATTTGATCACACGGTCAATAACATCCCTGGGTGGGATTAAACCACCAACTTTTAGGTTAACAGCCGAATGCGCTTACCGATTGCGCCACAGAGACAGCTTGCAAAAGCATGTACTGACAAAGGCTAAAAAGCATTCATCTAGAAAGTTTCCTAGAAAAAGGTTAAAAAGGCAATAATCTGGAGAGTTTTGCAAGATTTTTCTTCCATTGACCAACGAAGAAACACATTGGTACTTTCACATGATGAGTGAGTACTTCAGGATCTCTTACACTTACATGAGCAGCAGAGTGGCGCAGCGGAAGCGTGCTGGGCCCATAACCCAGAGGTCGATGGATCGAAACCATCCTCTGCTATGTGCACTTATTTTTTTGTTAATTAAATTCTTCCAAAACTGGGATTGATATTTGGACTCTTATTTTTACTTAAAGTACAATAACTTTTAACATTTTAATTTGTTTTAATAGTATATTGACAGCATTGTTTTCTTTCAGAAATCCACTTAATTTTCTTTACCCTATTACTGAAATGGTAATTGACAAAAACAAGCTACATTGTCACCAGAAGAGCAATGCAAAATGTACAATTGATATTTCAAAATCATCTTTCCAGCTTGAATTTCAATGATGCATTGGGGCAACGATTTTGTGAGAAACATCTTCACCCTTAAATAAAGATTTTCTTAACTTCTTACCTGTGTGCTGATTAGATATCACCTGGTTTTCACATTAAACAGATTCCCACTTGAGAAAGCAGCAAGGATGCAGTGAGGTTTATGTTTCCTGGTGTCAACCTGTATTATTTCAGTGGACATTGTAATGAGGATGCATCTTGCTGCCTTTCCAATGAAGCAAGTTTTAATCAGTAATAGGTGAAAAACCATTCCTACAAAGGTGTTAATCAGAGACTTGGCTTTGTGGACACTTTTCAGAGAACAAATGTGTTAGCATAAAAATAAAGCCATAAAATGGAGAGCTGATTAATCACTCAATTGGATTTCTCTGCCTGCATAATTTTTTTTCTCTGCAACCCCATGCTAAAATGTGCTTCCTGTTTTTTATAAAATGACTTAATCAAATCTGACTCTGATTGCATCAGAGAAGGCCAGGTACCCTACACTATAAGAGGTGGTTTGAAATTTTGACTTGTCTACTTAAAGATCACCAAAATTTGATCACACGGTCAATAACATCCCTGGGTGGGATTGAACCACCAACCTTTAGGTTAGCAGCCAAATGCGCTTACCAATTGCGCCACAGAGACAGCTTGCAAAAGCATGTACTGACAAAGGCTAAAAAGCATTCATCTAGAAAGTTTCCTAGAAAAAGGTTAAAAAGGCAATAATCTGGAGAGTTTTGCAAGATTTTTCTTCCATTGACAAACGAAAAAACACATTGGTACTTTCACATGATGAGTGAGTACTTCAGGATCTCTGACACTAACATGAGCAGCAGAGTGGCGCAGCGGAAGCGTGCTGGGCCCATAACCCAGAGGTCGATGGATCGAAACCATCCTCTGCTATGTGCACTTATTTTTTTGTTAATTAAATTCTTCCAAAACTGGGATTGATATTTTGACTCTTTTATTTTTACTTAAAGTACAATAACTTTTAACATTTTAATTTGTTTTAATAGTATATTGACAGCATTGTTTTCTTTCAGAAATCCACTTAATTTTCTTTACCCTATTACTGAAATGGTAATTTACAAAAACAAGCTACATTGTCACCAGAAGAGCAATGCAAAATGTACAATTGATATTTCAAAATCATCTTTCCAGCTTGAATTTCAATGATGCATTGGGGCAACGATTTTGTGAGAAACATCTTCACCCTTAAAGAAAGATTTTCTTAACTTCTTACCTGTGTGCTGATTAGATATCACCTGGTTTTCACATTAAACAGATTCCCACTTGAGAAAGCAGCAAGGATGCAGTGAGGTTTATGTTTCCTGGTGTCAACCTGTATTATTTCAGTGGACATTGTAATGAGGATGCATCTTGCTGCCTTTCCAATGAAGCAAGTTTTAATCAGTAATAGGTGAAAAACCATTCCTACAAAGGTGTTAATCAGAGACTTGGCTTTGTGGACACTTTTCAGAGAGCAAATGTGTTAACATAAAAATAAAGCCATAAAATGGAGAGCTGATTAATCACTCAATTGGATTTCTCTGCCTGCATAATTTTTTTTCTCTGCAACCCCATGCTAAATTGTGCTTCCTGTTTTTTATAAAATGACTTAATCAAATCTGACTCTGATTGCATCAGAGAAGGCCAGGTACCCTACACTATAAGAGGTGGTTTGAAATTTTGACCTGTCTACTTAAAGATCACCAAAATTTGATCACAAGGTCTATTACGTCCCTGGGTGGGATTGAACCACCAACCTTTAGGTTAACAGCCGAACGTGCTAAACAATTGCACCACAGAGATAGCTTGCAAAAGCATGTACTGACAAAGGCTAAAAAGCATTCATCTAGAAAGTTTCCAAGAAAAAGGTTAAAAAGGCAATAATCTGGAGAGTTTTGCAAGATTTTTCTTCCATTGACCAACTAAGAAACACATTGGTACTTTCACATGATGAGTGAGATACTTCAGGATCTCTTTCACTTACATGAGCAGCAGAGTGGCGCAGCTGAAGCGTGCTGGGCCCATAACCAAGAGGTCGATGGATCGAAACCATCCTCTGCTATGTGCACTTATTTTTTTGTTAATTAAATTCTTCCAAAACTGGGATTGATATTTTGACTCTTTTATTTTTACTTAAATTACAATAACTTTTAACATTTTAATTTGTTTTAATAGTATATTGACAGCATTGTTTTCTTTCAGAAATCCACTTAATTTTCTTTACCCTATTACTGAAATGGTAATTGACAAAAACAAGCTACATTGTCACCAGAAGAGCAATGCAAAATGTACAATTGATATTTCAAAATCATCTTTCCAGCTTGAATTTCAATGATGCATTGGGGCAACGATTTTGTGAGAAACATCTTCACCCTTAAATAAAGATTTTCTTAACTTCTTACCTGTGTGCTGATTAGATATCACCTGGTTTTCACATTAAACAGATTCCCACTTGAGAAAGCAGCAAGGATGCAGTGAGGTTTATGTTTCCTGGTGTCAACCTGTATTATTTCAGTGGACATTGTAATGAGGATGCATCTTGCTGCCTTTCCAATGAAGCAAGTTTTAATCAGTAATAGGTGAAAAACCATTCCTACAAAGGTGTTAATCAGAGACTTGGCTTTGTGGACACTTTTCAGAGAGCAAATGTGTTAGCATAAAAATAAAGCCATAAAATGGAGAGCTGATTAATCACTCAGTTGGATTTCTCTGCCTGCATAATTTTTTTTCTCTGCAACCCCATGCTAAATTGTGCTTCCTGTTTTTTATAAAATGACTTAATCAAATCTGACTCTGATTGCATCAGAGAAGGCCAGGTACCCTACACTATAAGAGGTGGTTTGAAATTTTGACTTGTCTACTTAAAGATCACCAAAATTTGATCACACGGTCAATAACATCCCTGGGTGGGATTGAACCACCAACTTTTAGGTTAACAGCCGAATGCGCTTACCGATTGCGCCACAGAGACAGCTTGCAAAAGCATGTACTGACAAAGGCTAAAAAGCATTCATCTAGAAAGTTTCCTAGAAAAAGGTTAAAAAGGCAATAATCTGGAGAGTTTTGCAAGATTTTTCTTCCATTGACCAACGAAGAAACACATTGGTACTTTCACATGATGAGTGAGTACTTCAGGATCTCTTACACTTACATGAGCAGCAGAGTGGCGCAGCGGAAGCGTGCTGGGCCCATAACCCAGAGGTCGATGGATCGAAACCATCCTCTGCTATGTGCACTTATTTTTTTGTTAATTAAATTCTTCCAAAACTGGGATTGATATTTGGACTCTTATTTTTACTTAAAGTACAATAACTTTTAACATTTTAATTTGTTTTAATAGTATATTGACAGCATTGTTTTCTTTCAGAAATCCACTTAATTTTCTTTACCCTATTACTGAAATGGTAATTGACAAAAACAAGCTACATTGTCACCAGAAGAGCAATGCAAAATGTACAATTGATATTTCAAAATCATCTTTCCAGCTTGAATTTCAATGATGCATTGGGGCAACGATTTTGTGAGAAACATCTTCACCCTTAAATAAAGATTTTCTTAACTTCTTACCTGTGTGCTGATTAGATATCACCTGGTTTTCACATTAAACAGATTCCCACTTGAGAAAGCAGCAAGGATGCAGTGAGGTTTATGTTTCCTGGTGTCAACCTGTATTATTTCAGTGGACATTGTAATGAGGATGCATCTTGCTGCCTTTCCAATGAAGCAAGTTTTAATCAGTAATAGGTGAAAAACCATTCCTACAAAGGTGTTAATCAGAGACTTGGCTTTGTGGACACTTTTCAGAGAGCAAATGTGTTAGCATAAAAATAAAGCCATAAAATGGAGAGCTGATTAATCACTCAGTTGGATTTCTCTGCCTGCATAATTTTTTTTTCTCTGCAACCCCATGCTAAATTGTGCTTCCTGTTTTTTATAAAATGACTTAATCAAATCTGACTCTGATTGCATCAGAGAAGGCCAGGTACCCTACACTATAAGAGGTGGTTTGAAATTTTGACTTGTCTACTTAAAGATCACCAAAATTTGATCACACGGTCAATAACATCCCTGGGTGGGATTGAACCACCAACTTTTAGGTTAACAGCCGAATGCGCTTACCGATTGCGCCACAGAGACAGCTTGCAAAAGCATGTACTGACAAAGGCTAAAAAGCATTCATCTAGAAAGTTTCCTAGAAAAAGGTTAAAAAGGCAATAATCTGGAGAGTTTTGCAAGATTTTTCTTCCATTGACCAACGAAGAAACACATTGGTACTTTCACATGATGAGTGAGTACTTCAGGATCTCTTACACTTACATGAGCAGCAGAGTGGCGCAGCGGAAGCGTGCTGGGCCCATAACCCAGAGGTCGATGGATCGAAACCATCCTCTGCTATGTGCACTTATTTTTTTGTTAATTAAATTCTTCCAAAACTGGGATTGATATTTGGACTCTTATTTTTACTTAAAGTACAATAACTTTTAACATTTTAATTTGTTTTAATAGTATATTGACAGCATTGTTTTCTTTCAGAAATCCACTTAATTTTCTTTACCCTATTACTGAAATGGTAATTGACAAAAACAAGCTACATTGTCACCAGAAGAGCAATGCAAAATGTACAATTGATATTTCAAAATCATCTTTCCAGCTTGAATTTCAATGATGCATTGGGGCAACGATTTTGTGAGAAACATCTTCACCCTTAAATAAAGATTTTCTTAACTTCTTACCTGTGTGCTGATTAGATATCACCTGGTTTTCACATTAAACAGATTCCCACTTGAGAAAGCAGCAAGGATGCAGTGAGGTTTATGTTTCCTGGTGTCAACCTGTATTATTTCAGTGGACATTGTAATGAGGATGCATCTTGCTGCCTTTCCAATGAAGCAAGTTTTAATCAGTAATAGGTGAAAAACCATTCCTACAAAGGTGTTAATCAGAGACTTGGCTTTGTGGACACTTTTCAGAGAGCAAATGTGTTAGCATAAAAATAAAGCCATAAAATGGAGAGCTGATTAATCACTCAGTTGGATTTCTCTGCCTGCATAATTTTTTTTCTCTGCAACCCCATGCTAAATTGTGCTTCCTGTTTTTTATAAAATGACTTAATCAAATCTGACTCTGATTGCATCAGAGAAGGCCAGGTACCCTACACTATAAGAGGTGGTTTGAAATTTTGACTTGTCTACTTAAAGATCACCAAAATTTGATCACACGGTCAATAACATCCCTGGGTGGGATTGAACCACCAACTTTTAGGTTAACAGCCGAATGCGCTTACCGATTGCGCCACAGAGACAGCTTGCAAAAGCATGTACTGACAAAGGCTAAAAAGCATTCATCTAGAAAGTTTCCTAGAAAAAGGTTAAAAAGGCAATAATCTGGAGAGTTTTGCAAGATTTTTCTTCCATTGACCAACGAAGAAACACATTGGTACTTTCACATGATGAGTGAGTACTTCAGGATCTCTTACACTTACATGAGCAGCATAGTGGCGCAGCGGAAGCGTGCTGGGCCCATAACCCAGAGGTCGATGGATCGAAACCATCCTCTGCTATGTGCACTTATTTTTTTGTTAATTAAATTCTTCCAAAACTGGGATTGATATTTGGACTCTTATTTTTACTTAAAGTACAATAACTTTTAACATTTTAATTTGTTTTAATAGTATATTGACAGCATTGTTTTCTTTCAGAAATCCACTTAATTTTCTTTACCCTATTACTGAAATGGTAATTGACAAAAACAAGCTACATTGTCACCAGAAGAGCAATGCAAAATGTACAATTGATATTTCAAAATCATCTTTCCAGCTTGAATTTCAATGATGCATTGGGGCAACGATTTTGTGAGAAACATCTTCACCCTTAAATAAAGATTTTCTTAACTTCTTACCTGTGTGCTGATTAGATATCACCTGGTTTTCACATTAAACAGATTCCCACTTGAGAAAGCAGCAAGGATGCAGTGAGGTTTATGTTTCCTGGTGTCAACCTGTATTATTTCAGTGGACATTGTAATGAGGATGCATCTTGCTGCCTTTCCAATGAAGCAAGTTTTAATCAGTAATAGGTGAAAAACCATTCCTACAAAGGTGTTAATCAGAGACTTGGCTTTGTGGACACTTTTCAGAGAGCAAATGTGTTAGCATAAAAATAAAGCCATAAAATGGAGAGCTGATTAATCACTCAGTTGGATTTCTCTGCCTGCATTTTTTTTCTCTGCAACCCCATGCTAAATTGTGCTTCCTGTTTTTTATAAAATGACTTAATCAAATCTGACTCTGATTGCATCAGAGAAGGCCAGGTACCCTACACTATAAGAGGTGGTTTGAAATTTTGACTTGTCTACTTAAAGATCACCAAAATTTGATCACACGGTCAATAACATCCCTGGGTGGGATTGAACCACCAACCTTTAGGTTAACAGCCGAATGCGCTTACCGATTGCGCCACAGAGACAGCTTGCAAAAGCATGTACTGACAAAGGCTAAAAAGCATTCATCTAGAAAGTTTCCTAGAAAAAGGTTAAAAAGGCAATAATCTGGAGAGTTTTGCAAGATTTTTCTTCCATTGACCAACGAAGAAACACATTGGTACTTTCACATGATGAGTGAGTACTTCAGGATCTCTTACACTTACATGAGCAGCAGAGTGGTGCAGCGGAAGCGTGCTGGGCCCATAACCCAGAGGTCGATGGATTGAAACCATCCTCTGCTATGTGCACTTATTTTTTTGTTAATTAAATTCTTCCAAAACTGGGATTGATATTTTGACTCTTTTATTTTTACTTAAAGTACAATAACTTTTAACATTTTAATTTGTTTTAATAGTATATTGACAGCATTGTTTTCTTTCAGAAATCCACTTCATTTTCTTTACCCTATTACTGAAATGGTAATTGACAAAAACAAGTTACATTGTCACCAGAAGAGCAATGCAAAATGTACAATTGATATTTCAAAATCATCTTTCCAGCTTGAATTTCAATGATGCATTGGGGCAACGATTTTGTGAGAAACATCTTCACCCTTAAAGAAAGATTTTCTTAACTTCTTACCTGTGTGCTGATTAGATATCACCTGGTTTTCACATTAAACAGATTCCCACTTGAGAAAGCAGCAAGGATGCAGGGAGGTTTATGTTTCCTGGTGTCAACCTGTATTATTTCAGTGGATATTGTAATGAGGATGCATCTTGCTGCCTTTCCAATGAAGCAAGTTTTAATCAGTAATAGGTGAAAAACCATTCCTACAAAGGTGTTAATCAGAGACTTGGCTTTGTGGACACTTTTCAGAGAGCAAATGTGTTAACATAAAAATAAATCCATAAAATGGAGAGCTGATTAATCACTCAATTGGATTTCTCTGCCTGCATAATTTTTTTTCTCTGCAACCCCATGCTAAATTGTGCTTCCTGTTTTTTATAAAATGGCTTAATCAAATCTGACTCTGATTGCATCAGAGAAGGCCAGGTACCCTACACTATAAGAGGTGGTTTGAAATTTTGACCTGTCTACTTAAAGATCACCAAAATTTGATCACAAGGTCAATTTCGTCCCTGGGTGGGATTGAACCACCAACCTTTAGGTTAACAGCCGAACATGCTAACCAATTGCACCACAGAGACAGCTTGCAAAAGCATGTACTGACAAAGGCTAAAAAGCATTCATCTAGAAAGTTTCCAAGAAAAAGGTTAAAAAGGCAATAATCTGGAGAGTTTTGCAAGATTTTTCTTCCATTGACCAACTAAGAAACACATTGGTACTTTCACATGATGAGTGAGATACTTCAGGATCTCTGACACTTACATGAGCAGCAGAGTGGCGCAGCGGAAGCGTGCTGAGCCCACAACCCAGAGGTCGATGGATCGAAACCATCCTCTGCTATGTGCACTTATTTTTTTGTTAATTAAATTCTTCCAAAACTGGGATTGATATTTTGACTCTTTTATTTTAACTTAAAGTACAATAACTTTTAACATTTTAATTTGTTTTAATAGTATATTGACAGCATTGTTTTCTTTCAGAAATCAACTTAATTTTCTTTACCCTATTACTGAAATGGTAATTGACAAAAACAAGCTACATTGTCACCAGAAGAGCATTGCAAAATGTACAATTGATATTTCAAAATCATCTTTCCTGCTTGAATTTCAATGATGCATTGGGGCAACGATTTTGTGAGAAACATCTTCACCCTTAAAGAAAGATTTTCTTAACTTCTTACCTGTGTGCTGATTAGATATCACCTGGTTTTCACATTAAACAGATTCCCACTTGAGAAAGCAGCAAGGATGCAGTGAGGTTTATGTTTCCTGGTGTCAACCTGTATTATTTCAGTGGACATTGTAATGAGGATGCATCTTGCTGCCTTTCCAATGAAGCAAGTTTTAATCAGTAATAGGTGAAAAACCATTCCTACAAAGGTGTTAATCAGAGACTTGGCTTTGTGGACACTTTTCAAAGAGCAAATGTGTTAGCATAAAAATAAAGCCATAAAATGGAGAGCTGATTAATCACTCAATTGGATTTCTCTGCCTGCATGATTTTTTTTTCTCTGCAACCCCATGCTAAATTGTGCTTCCTGTTTTTTATAAAATGACTTAATCAAATCTGACTCTGATTGCATCAGAGAAGGCCAGGTACCCTACACTATAAGAGGTGGTTTGAAATTTTGACTTGTCTACTTAAAGATCACCAAAATTTGATCACAAGGTCAATTACGTCCCCGGGTGGGATTAAACCACCAACCTTTCGGTTAACAGCTGAATGCGCTAACCGATTGCGCCACAGAGACAGTTTGCAAAAGCATGTACTGACAAAGGCTAAAAAGCATTCATCTAGAAAGTTTCCTAGAAAAAGTTTAAAAAGGCAATAATCTGGAGAGTTTTGCAAGATTTTTCTTCCATTGACCAACGAAGAAACACATTGGTACTTTCACATGATGAGTGAGTACTTCAGGATCTCTGACACTTACATGAGCAGCAGAGTGGCGCAGCGGAAGCGTGCTGGGCCCATAACCCAGAGGTCGGTGGATCGAAACCATCCTCTGCTATGTGCACTTATTTTTTTGTTAATTAAATTCTTCCAAAACTGGAATTGATATTTTGGCTCTTTTATTTTTACTTAAAGTACAATAACTTTTAACATTTTAATTTGTTTTAATAGTTTATTGACAGCATTGTTTTCTTTCAGAAATCCACTTAATTTTCTTTACCCTATTACTGAAATGGTAATTGACAAAAACAAGCTACATTGTCACCAGAAGAGCAATGCAAAATGTACAATTGATATTTCAAAATCATCTTTCCAGCTTGAATTTCAATGATGCATTGGGGCAACGATTTTGTGAGAAACATCTTCACCCTTAAAGAAAGATTTTCTTAACTTCTTACCTGTGTGCTGATTAGATATCACCTGGTTTTCACATTAAACAGATTCCCACTTGAGAAAGCAGCAAGGATGCAGTGAGGTTTATGTTTCCTGGTGTCAACCTGTATTATTTCAGTGGACATTGTAATGAGGATGCATCTTGCTGCCTTTCCAATGAAGCAAGTTTTAATCAGTAATAGGTGAAAAACCATTCCTACAAAGGTGTTAATCAGAGACTTGGCTTTGTGGACACTTTTCAGAGAGCAAATGTGTTAGCATAAAAATAAAGCCATAAAATGGAGAGCTGATTAATCACTCAATTGGATTTCTCTGCCTGCATAATTTTTTTTCTCTGCAACCCCATGCTAAATTGTGCTTCCTGTTTTTTATAAAATGACTTAATCAAATCTGACTCTGATTGCATCAGAGAAGGCCAGGTACCCTACACTATAAGAGGTGGTTTGAAATTTTGACTTGTCTACTTAAAGATCACCAAAATTTGATCACACGGTCAGTTACGTCCCTGGGTGAGATTGAACCACCAACCTTTCGGTTAACAGCAGAATGCGCTAACCGATTGCGCCACAGAGACAGCTTGCAAAAGCATGTACTGACAAAGGCTAAAAAGCATTCATCTAGAAAGTTTCCTAGAAAAAGGTTAAAAAGGCAATAATCTGGAGAGTTTTGCAAGATTTTTCTTCCATTGACCAACGAAGAAACACATTGGTACTTTCACATGATGAGTGAGTACTTCAGGATCTCTTACACTTACATGAGCAGCAGAGTGGCGCAGCGGAAGCATGCTGGGCCCATTACCCAGAGGTCGATGGATCGAAACCATCCTCTGCTATGTGCACTTATTTTTTTGTTAATTAAATTCTTCCAAAACTGGGATTGATATTTTGACTCTTTTATTTTTACTTAAAGTACAATAACTTTTAACATTTTAATTTGTTTTAATAGTATATTGACAGCATTGTTTTCTTTCAGAAATCCACTTAATTTTCTTTACCCTATTACTGAAATGGTAATTGACAAAAACAAGCTACATTGTCACCAGAAGAGCAATGCAAAATGTACAATTGATATTTCAAAATCATATTTCCAGCTTGAATTTCAATGATGCATTGGGGCAATGATTTTGTGAGAAACATCTTCACCCTTACATAAAGATTTTCTTAACTTCTTACCTGTGTGCTGATTAGATATCACCTGGTTTTCACATTAAACAGATTCCCACTTGAGAAAGCAGCAAGGATGCAGTGAGGTTTATGTTTCCTGGTGTCAACCTGTATTATTTCAGTGGACATTGTAATGAGGATGCATCTTGCTGCCTTTCCAATGAAGCAAGTTTTAATCAGTAATAGGTGAAAAACCATTCCTACAAAGGTGTTAATCAGAGACTTGGCTTTGTGGACACTTTTCAGAGAGCAAATGTGTTAGCATAAAAATAAAGCCATAAAATGGAGAGCTGATTAATCACTCAATTGGATTTCTCTGCCTGCATAATTTTTTTTCTCTGCAACCCCATTCTAAATTGTGCTTCCTGTTTTTTATAAAATGACTTAATCAAATCTGACTCTGATTGCATCAGAGAAGGCCAGGTACCCTACACTATAAGAGGTGGTTTGAAATTTTGACTTGTCTACTTAAAGATCACCAAAATTTGATCACACGGTCAATAACATTCCTGGGTGGGATTGAACCATCAACCTATAGGTTAACAGCCGAATGCGCTTACCGATTGCGCCACAGAGACAGCTTGCAAAAGCATGTACTGACAAAGGCTAAAAAGCATTCATCTAGAAAGTTTCCTAGAAAAAGGTTAAAAAGGCAATAATCTGGAGAGTTTTGCAAGATTTTTCTTCCATTGACCAACGAAGAAACACATTGGTACTTTCACATGATGAGTGAGTACTTCAGGATCTCTGACACTAACATGAGCAGCAGAGTGGCGCAGCGGAAGCGTGCTGGGCCCATTACCCAGAGGTCGATGGATCGAAACCATCCTCTGCTATGTGCACTTATTTTTTTGTTAATTAAATTCTTCCAAAACTGGGATTGATATTTTGACTCTTTTATTTTTACTTAAAGTACAATAACTTTTAACATTTTAATTTGTTTTAATAGTATATTGACAGCATTGTTTTCTTTCAGAAATCCACTTAATTTTCTTTACCCTATTACTGAAATGGTAATTGACAAAAACAAGCTACATTGTCACCAGAAGAGCAATGCAAAATGTACAATTGATATTTCAAAATCATCTTTCCAGCTTGAATTTCAATGATGCATTGGGGCAACGATTTTGTGAGAAACATCTTCACCCTTAAAGAAAGATTTTCTTAACTTCTTACCTGTGTGCTGATTAGATATCACCTGGTTTTCACATTAAACAGATTCCCACTTGAGAAAGCAGCAAGGATGCAGTGAGGTTTATGTTTCCTGGTGTCAACCTGTATTATTTCAGTGGACATTGTAATGAGGATGCATCTTGCTGCCTTTCCAATGAAGCAAGTTTTAATCAGTAATAGGTGAAAAACCATTCCTACAAAGGTGTTAATCAGAGACTTGGCTTTGTGGACACTTTTCAGAGAGCAAATGTGTTAGCATAAAAATAAAGCCATAAAATGGAGAGCTGATTAATCACTCAATTGGATTTCTCTGCCTGCATAATTTTTTTTCTCTGCAACCCCATGCTAAATTGTGCTTCCTGTTTTTTATAAAATGACTTAATCAAATCTGACTCTGATTGCATCAGAGAAGGCCAGATACCCTACACTATAAGAGGTGGTTTGAAATTTTGACTTGTCTACTTAAAGATCACCAAAATTTGATCCCACGGTCAATTACGTCCCTGGGTGGGATTAAACCACCAACCTTTCGGTTAACAGCCGAACGCGCTAACAGATTGCACCACAGAGACAGCTTGCAAAAGCTTGTACTGACAAAGGCTAAAAAGTATTCATCTAGAAAGTTTCCTAGAAAAAGGTTAAAAAGGCAATAATCTGGAGAGTTTTGCAAGATTTTTCTTCCATTGACCAACGAAGAAACACATTGGTACTTTCACATGATGAGTGAGTACTTCAGGATCTCTGACATTAACATGAGCAGCAGAGTGGCGCAGCGGAAGTGTGCTGGGCCCATAACTCAGAGGTCGATGGATCGAAACCATCCTTTGCTATGTGCACTTATTTTTTTGTTAATTAAATTCTTCCAAAACTGGGATTGATATTTTGACTCTTTTATTTTTACTTAAAGTACAATAACTTTTAACATTTTAATTTGTTTTAATAGTATATTGACAGCATTGTTTTCTTTCAGAAATCCACTTAATTTTCTTTACCCTATTACTGAAATGGTAATTGACAAAAACAAGCTACATTGTCACCAGAAGAGCAATGCAAAATGTACAATTGATATTTCAAAATCATATTTCCAGCTTGAATTTCAATGATGCATTTGGGCAATGATTTTGTGAGAAACATCTTCACCCTTACGTAAAGATTTTCTTAACTTCTTACCTGTGTGCTGATTAGATATCACCTGGTTTTCACATTAAACAGATTCCCACTTGAGAAAGCAGCAAGGATGCAGTGAGGTTTATGTTTCCTGGTGTCAACCTGTATTATTTCAGTGGACATTGTAATGAGGATGCATCTTGCTGCCTTTCCAATGAAGCAAGTTTTAATCAGTAATAGGTGAAAAACCATTCCTACAAAGGTGTTAATCAGAGACTTGGCTTTGTGGACACTTTTCAGAGAGCAAATGTGTTAGCATAAAAATAAAGCCATAAAATGGAGAGCTGATTAATCACTCAATTGGATTTCTCTGCCTGCATAATTTTTTTTCTCTGCAACCCCATGCTAAATTGTGCTTCCTGTTTTTTATAAAATGACTTAATCAAATCTGACTCTGATTGCATCAGAGAAGGCCAGGTACCCTACACTATAAGAGGTGGTTTGAAATTTTGACTTGTCTACTTAAAGATCACCAAAATTTGATCACACGGTCAGTTACGTCCCTGGGTGAGATTGAACCACCAACCTTTCGGTTAACAGCAGAATGCGCTAACCGATTGCGCCACAGAGACAGCTTGCAAAAGCATGTACTGACAAAGGCTAAAAAGCATTCATCTAGAAAGTTTCCTAGAAAAAGGTTAAAAAGGCAATAATCTGGAGAGTTTTGCAAGATTTTTCTTCCATTGACCAACGAAGAAACACATTGGTACTTTCACATGATGAGTGAGTACTTCAGGATCTCTTACACTTACACGAGCAGCAGAGTGGTGCAGCGGAAGCCTGCTGGGCCCATAACCCAGAGGTCGATGGATCGAAACCATCCTCTGCTATGTGCACTTATTTTTTTGTTAATTAAATTCTTCCAAAACTGGGATTGATATTTTGACTCTTTTATTTTTACTTAAAGTACAATAACTTTTAACATTTTAATTTGTTTTAATAGTATATTGACAGCATTGTTTTCTTTCAGAAATCCACTTAATTTTCTTTACCCTATTACTGAAATGGTAATTGACAAAAACAAGCTACATTGTCACCAGAAGAGCAATGCAAAATGTACAATTGATATTTCAAAATCATATTTCCAGCTTGAATTTCAATGATGCATTGGGGCAATGATTTTGTGAGAAACATCTTCACCCTTACATAAAGATTTTCTTAACTTCTTACCTGTGTGCTGATTAGATATCACCTGGTTTTCACATTAAACAGATTCCCACTTGAGAAAGCAGCAAGGATGCAGTGAGGTTTATGTTTCCTGGTGTCAACCTGTATTATTTCAGTGGACATTGTAATGAGGATGCATCTTGCTGCCTTTCCAATGAAGCAAGTTTTAATCAGTAATAGGTGAAAAACCATTCCTACAAAGGTGTTAATCAGAGACTTGGCTTTGTGGACACTTTTCAGAGAGCAAATGTGTTAGCATAAAAATAAAGCCATAAAATGGAGAGCTGATTAATCACTCAATTGGATTTCTCTGCCTGCATAATTTTTTTTCTCTGCAACCCCATGCTAAATTGTGCTTCCTGTTTTTTATAAAATGACTTAATCAAATCTGACTCTGATTGCATCAGAGAAGGCCAGGTACCCTACACTATAAGAGGTGGTTTGAAATTTTGACTTGTCTACTTAAAGATCACCAAAATTTGATCACACGGTCAATAACATTCCTGGGTGGGATTGAACCATCAACCTATAGGTTAACAGCCGAATGCGCTTACCGATTGCGCCACAGAGACAGCTTGCAAAAGCATGTACTGACAAAGGCTAAAAAGCATTCATCTAGAAAGTTTCCTAGAAAAAGGTTAAAAAGGCAATAATCTGGAGAGTTTTGCAAGATTTTTCTTCCATTGACCAACGAAGAAACACATTGGTACTTTCACATGATGAGTGAGTACTTCAGGATCTCTGACACTAACATGAGCAGCAGAGTGGCGCAGCGGAAGCGTGCTGGGCCCATAACCCAGAGGTCGATGGATCGAAACCATCCTCTGCTATGTGCATTTATTTTTTTGTTAATTAAATTCTTCCAAAACTGGGATTGATATTTGGACTCTTTTATTTTTACTTAAAGTACAATAACTTTTAACATTTTAATTTGTTTTAATAGTATATTGACAGCATTGTTTTCTTTCAGAAATCCACTTAATTTTCTTTACCCTATTACTGAAATGGTAATTGACAAAAACAAGCTACATTGTTACCAGAAGAGCAATGCAAAATGTACAATTGATATTTCAAAATCATCTTTCCAGCTTCAATTTCAATGATGCATTGGAGCAATGATTTTGTGAGAAACATCTTCACCCTTAAATAAAGATTTTCTTAACTTCTTACCTGTGTGCTGATTAGATATCACCTGGTTTTCACATTAAACAGATTCCCACTTGAGAAAGCAGCAAGGATGCAGTGAGGTTTATGTTTCCTGGTGTCAACCTGTATTATTTCAGTGGACATTGTAATGAGGATGCATCTTGCTGCCTTTCCAATGAAGCAAGTTTTAATCAGTAATAGGTGAAAAACCATTCCTACAAAGGTGTTAATCAGAGACTTGGCTTTGTGGACACTTTTCAGAGAGCAAATGTGTTAGCATAAAAATAAAGCCATAAAATGGAGAGCTGATTAATCACTCAATTGGATTTCTCTGCCTGCATAATTTTTTTTCTCTGCAACCCCATGCTAAATTGTGCTTCCTGTTTTTTATAAAATGACTTCATCAAATCTGACTCTGATTGCATCAGAGAAGGCCAGGTACCCTACACTATAAGAGGTGGTTTGAAATTTTGACTTGTCTACTTAAAGATCACCAAAATTTGATCACACGGTCAGTTACGTCCCTGGGTGGGATTGAATCACCAACCTTTCGGTTAACAGCCTAATGCGCTAACTGATTGCGCCACAGAGACAGCTTGCAAAAGCATGTACTGACAAAGGCTAAAAAGCATTCATCTAGAAAGTTTCCTAGAAAAAGGTTAAAAAGGCAATAATCTGGAGAGTTTTGCAAGATTTTTCTTCCATTGACCAACGAAGAAAAACATTGGTACTTTCACATGATGAGTGAGTACTTCAGGATCTCTTACACTTACATGAGCAGCAGAGTGGCGCAGCGGAAGCGTGCTGGGCCAATAACCCAGAGGTCGGTGGATCGAAACCATCCTCTGCTATGTGCACTTATTTTTTTGTTAATTAAATTCATCCAAAACTGGGATTGATATTTGGACTCTTTTATTTTTACTTAAAGTACAATAACTTTTAACATTTTAATTTGTTTTAATAGTATATTGACAGCATTGTTTTCTTTCAGAAATCCACTTAATTTTCTTTACCCTATTACTGAAATGGTAATTGACAAAAACAAGCTACATTGTCACCAGAAGAGCAATGCAAAATGTACAATTGATATTTCAAAATCATCTTTACAGCTTGAATTTCAATGATGCATTGGGGCAACGATTTTGTGAGAAACATCTTCACCCTTAAATAAAGATTTTCTTAACTTCTTACCTGTGTGCTGATTAGATATCACCTGGTTTTCACATTAAACAGATTCCCACTTGAGAAAGCAGCAGGGATGCAGTGAGGTTTATGTTTCCTGGTGTCAACCTGTATTATTTCAGTGGACATTGTAATGAGGATGCATCTTGCTGCCTTTCCAATGAAGCAAGTTTTAATCAGTAATAGGTGAAAAACCATTCCTACAAAGGTGTTAATCAGAGACTTGGCTTTGTGGACACTTTTCAGAGAGCAAATGTGTTAGCATAAAAATAAAGCCATAAAATGGAGAGCTGATTAATCACTCAATTGGATTTCTCTGCCTGCATAATTTTTTTCTCTGCAACCCAATGCTAAATTGTGCTTCCTGTTTTTTATAAAATGACTTAATCAAATCTGACTCTGATTGCATCAGAGAAGGCCAGGTACCCTACACTATAATACGTGGTTTGAAATTTTGACTTGTCTACTTAAAGATCACCAAAACTTGATCACACGGTCAATAACATCCCTGGGTGGGATAGAACCACTAACCTTTAGGTTAACAGCCAAATGCGCTTACCAATTGCGCCACAGAGACAGCTTGCAAAAGCATGTACTGACAAAGGCTAAAAAGCATTCATCTAGAAAGTTTCCTAGAAAAAGGTTAAAAAGGCAATAATCTGGAGAGTTTTGCAAGATTTTTCTTCCATTGACCAACGAAGAAACACATTGGTACTTTCACATGATGAGTGAGTACTTCAGGATCTCTGACACTAACATGAGCAGCAGAGTGACGCAGCGGAAGCGTGCTGGGCCCATAACCCTGAGGTCGATGGATTGAAACCATCCTCTGCTATGTGCACTTATTTTTTTGTTAATTAAATTCTTCCAAAACGGGGATTGATATTTTGACTCTTTTATTTTTACTTAAAGTACAATAACTTTTAACATTTTAATTTGTTTTAATAGTATATTGACAGCATTGTTTTCTTTCAGAAATCCACTTAATTTTCTTTACCCTATTACTGAAATGGTAATTGACAAAAACAAGCTACATTGTCACCAGAAGAGCAATGCAAAATGTACAATTGATATTTCAAAATCATCTTTCCAGCTTGAATTTCAATGATGCATTGGGGCAACGATTTTGTGAGAAACATCTTCACCCTTAAAGAAAGATTTTCTTAACTTCTTACCTGTGTGCTGATTAGATATCACCTGGTTTTCACATTAAACAGATTCCCACTTGAGAAAGCAGCAAGGATGCAGTGAGGTTTATGTTTCCTGGTGTCAACCTGTATTATTTCAGTGGACATTGTAATGAGGATGCATCTTGCTGCCTTTCCAATGAAGCAAGTTTTAATCAGTAATAGGTGAAAAACCATTCCTACAAAGGTGTTAATCAGAGACTTGGCTTTGTGGACACTTTTCAGAGAGCAAATGTGTTAGCATAAAAATAAAGCCATAAAATGGAGAGCTGATTAATCACTCAATTGGATTTCTCTGCCTGCATAATTTTTTTCTCTGCAACCCCATGCTAAATTGTGCTTCCTGTTTTTTATAAAAAGACTTCATCAAATCTGACTCTGATTGCATCAGAGAAGGCCAGGTACCCTACACTATAAGAGGTGGTTTGAAATTTTGACTTGTCTACTTAAAGATCACCAAAATTTGATCACACGGTCAATAACATTCCTGGGTGGGATTGAACCACCAACCTTTAGGTTAACAGCCGAATGCGCTTACCGATTGCGCCACAGAGACAGCTTGCAAAAGCATGTACTGACAAAGGCTAAAAAGCATTCATCTAGAAAGTTTCCTAGAAAAAGGTTAAAAAGGCAATAATCTGGAGAGTTTTGCAAGATTTTTCTTCCATTGACCAACTAAGAAACACATTGGTACTTTCACATGATGAGTGAGTACTTCAGGATCTCTGACACTTACATGAGCAGCAGAGTGGCGCAGCGGAAGTGTGCTGGGCCCATAACCCAGAGGTCGATGGATCGAAACCATCCTCTGCTATGTGCACTTATTTTTTTGTTAATTAAATTCTTCCAAAACTGGGATTGATATTTTGACTCTTTTATTTTTACTTAAAGTACAATAACTTTTAACATTTTAATTTGTTTTAATAGTATATTGACAGCATTGTTTTCTTTCAGTAATCCACTTAATTTTCTTTACCCTATTACTGAAATGGTAATTGACAAAAACAAGCTACATTGTCACCAGAAGAGCAATGCAAAATGTACAATTGATATTTCAAAATCATCTTTCCAGCTTGAATTTCAATGATGCATTGGGGCAACAATTTTGTGAGAAACATCTTCACACTTAAAGAAAGATTTTCTTAACTTCTTACCTGTGTGCTGATTAGATATCACCTGGTTTTCACATTAAACAGATTCCCACTTGAGAAAGCAGCAAGGATGCAGTGAGGTTTATGTTTCCTGGTGTCAACCTGTATTATTTCAGTGGACATTGTAATGAGGATGCATCTTGCTGCCTTTCCAATGAAGCAAGTTTTAATCAGTAATAGGTGAAAAACCATTCCTACAAAGGAGTTAATCAGAGACTTGGCTTTGTGGACACTTTTCAGAGAGCAAATGTGTTAGCATAAAAATAAAGCCATAAAATGGAGAGCTGATTAATCACTCAATTGGATTTCTCTGCCTGCATAATTTTTTTTCTCTGCAACCCCATGCTAAATTGTGCTTCCTGTTTTTTATAAAATGACTTAATCAAATCTGACTCTGGTTGCATCAGAGAAGGCCAGATACCCTACACTATAAGAGGTGGTTTGAAATTTTGACTTGTCTACTTAAAGATCACCAAAATTTGATCATACGGTCAATTACGTCCCTGGGTGATATTGAACCACCAACCTTTCGGTTAACAGCCGAATGCACTAACAGATTGCAGCACAGAGACAGCTTGCACAAGCATGTACTGACAAAGGCTAAAAAGCATTCATCTAGAAAGTTTCCTAGAAAAAGGTTAAAAAGGCAATAATCTGGAGAGTTTTGCAAGATTTTTCTTCCATTGACCAATGAAGAAACACATTGGTACTTTCACATGATGAGTGAGTACTTCAGGATCTCGGACACTTACATGAGCAGCAGAGTGGCGCAGCGGAAGCGTGCTGGGCCCATAACCCAGAGGTCGATGGATCAAAACCATCCTCTGCAATGTGCACTTATTTTTTTTGTTAATAAAATTCTTCCAAAACTGGGATTGATATTTTGACTCTTTTATTTTTACTTAAAGTACAATAACTTTTAACATTTTAATTTGTTTTAATAGTATATTGACAGCATTGTTTTCTTTCAGAAATCCACTTATTTTTCTTTACCCTATTACTGAAATGGTAATTGACAAAAACAAGCTACATTGTCACCAGAAGAGCAATGCAAAATGTACAATTGATATTTCAAAATCATCTTTCCAGCTTGAATTTCAATGATGCATTGGGGCAACGATTTTGTGAGAAACATCTTCACCCTTAAAGAAAGATTTTCTTAACTTCTTACCTGTGTGCTGATTAGATATCACCTGGTTTTCACATTAAACAGATTCCCACTTGAGAAAGCAGCAAGGATGCAGGGAGGTTTATGTTTCCTGGTGTCAACCTGTATTATTTCAGTGGATATTGTAATGAGGATGCATCTTGCTGCCTTTCCAATGAAGCAAGTTTTAATCAGTAATAGGTGAAAAACCATTCCTACAAAGGTGTTAATCAGAGACTTGGCTTTGTGGACACTTTTCAGAGAGCAAATGTGTTAACATAAAAATAAAGCCATAAAATGGAGAGCTGATTAATCACTCAATTGGATTTCTCTGCCTGCATAATTTTTTTTCTCTGCAACCCCATGCTAAATTGTGCTTCCTGTTTTTTATAAAATGACTTAATCAAATCTGACTCTGATTGCATCAGAGAAGGCCAGGCACCCTACATTATAAGAGGTGGTTTGAAATTTTGACTTGTCTACTTAAAGATCACCAAAATTTGATCACAAGGTCAATTACGTCCCTGGGTGGGATTGAACCACCAACCTTTTGGTTAACAGCCAAACGTGCTAACCAATAGCACCACAGAGACCACTTGCAAAAGCATGTACTGACAAAGGCTAAAAAGCATTCATCTAGAAAGTTTCCTAGAAAAAGGTTAAAAAGGCAATAATCTGGAGAGCTTTGCAAGATTTTTCTTCCATTGACCAACGAAGAAACACATTGGTACTTTCACATGATGAGTGAGTACTTCAGGATCTCTGACACTAACATGAGCAGCAGAGTGGCGCAGCGGAAGCGTGCTGGGCCCATAACCCAGAGGTCGATGGATCGAAACCATTCTCTGCTATGTGCATTTATTTTTTTGTTAATTAAATTCTTCCAAAACTGGGATTGATATTTGGACTCTTTTATTTTTACTTAAAGTACAATAACTTTTAACATTTTAATTTGTTTTAATAGTATATTGACAGCATTGTTTTCTTTCAGAAATCCACTTAATTTTCTTTACCCTATTACTGAAATGGTAATTGACAAAAACATGCTACATTGTTACCAGAAGAGCAATGCAAAATGTACAATTGATATTTCAAAATCATCTTTCCAGCTTCAATTTCAATGATGCATTGGAGCAATGATTTTGTGAGAAACATCTTCACCCTTAAATAAAGATTTTCTTAACTTCTTACCTGTGTGCTGATTAGATATCACCTGGTTTTCACATTAAACAGATTCCCACTTGAGAAAGCAGCAAGGATGCAGTGAGGTTTATGTTTCCTGGTGTCAACCTGTATTATTTCAGTGGACATTGTAATGAGGAAGCATCTTGCTGCCTTTCCAATGAAGCAAGTTTTAATCAGTAATAGGTGAAAAACCATTCCTACAAAGGTGTTAATCAGAGACTTGGCTTTGTGGACACTTTTCAGAGAGCAAATGTGTTAGCATAAAAATAAAGCCATAAAATGGAGAGCTGATTAATCACTCAATTGGATTTCTCTGCCTGCATAATTTTTTTTCTCTGCAACCCCATGCTAAATTGTGCTTCCTGTTTTTTATAAAATGACTTCATCAAATCTGACTCTGATTGCATCAGAGAAGGCCAGGTACCCTACACTATAATACGTGGTTTGAAATTTTGACTTGTCTACTTAAAGATCACCAAAACTTGATCACACGGTCAATAACGTCCCTGGGTGGGATAGAACCACTAACCTTTAGGTTAACAGCCAAATGCGCTTACCGATTGCGCCACAGAGACAGCTTGCAAAAGCATGTACTGACAAAGGCTAAAAAGCATTCATCTAGAAAGTTTCCTAGAAAAAGGTTAAAAAGGCAATAATCTGGAGAGTTTTGCAAGATTTTTCTTCCATTGACCAACGAAGAAACACATTGGTACTTTCACATGATGAGTGAGTACTTCAGGATCTCTGACACTAACATGAGCAGCAGAGTGGCGCAGCGGAAGCGTGCTGGGCCCATAACCCTGAGGTCGGTGGATTGAAACCATCCTCTGCTATGTGCACTTATTTTTTTGTTAATTAAATTCTTCCAAAACTGGGATTGATATTTTGACTCTTTTATTTTTACTTAAAGTACAATAACTTTTAACATTTTAATTTGTTTTAATAGTATATTGACAGCATTGTTTTCTTTCAGAAATCCACTTAATTTTCTTTACCCTATTACTGAAATGGTAATTGACAAAAACAAGCTACATTGTCACCAGAAGAGCAATGCAAAATGTACAATTGATATTTCAAAATCATCTTTCCAGCTTGAATTTCAATGATGCATTGGGGCAACGATTTTGTGAGAAACATCTTCACACTTAAAGAAAGATTTTCTTAACTTCTTACCTGTGTGCTGATTAGATATCACCTGGTTTTCACATTAAACAGATTCCCACTTGAGAAAGCAGCAAGGATGCAGTGAGGTTTATGTTTCCTGGTGTCAACCTGTATTATTTCAGTGGACATTGTAATGAGGATGCATCTTGCTGCCTTTCCAATGAAGCAAGTTTTAATCAGTAATAGGTGAAAAACCATTCCTACAAAGGTGTTAATCAGAGACTTGGCTTTGTGGACACTTTTCAGAGAGCAAATGTGTTAGCATAAAAATAAAGCCATAAAATGGAGAGCTGATTAATCACTCAATTGGATTTCTCTGCCTGCATAATTTTTTTTCTCTGCAACCCCATGCTAAATTGTGCTTCCTGTTTTTTATAAAATGACTTAATCAAATCTGACTCTGGTTGCATCAGAGAAGGCCAGATACCCTACACTATAAGAGGTGGTTTGAAATTTTGACTTGTCTACTTAAAGATCACCAAAATTTGATCACACGGTCAATAACATTCCTGGGTGGGATTGAACCACCAACCTTTAGGTTAACAGCCGAACGCGCTAACAGATTGCACCACAGAGACAGCTTGCAAAAGCTTGTACTGACAAAGGCTAAAAAGCATTCATCTAGAAAGTTTCCTAGAAAAAGGTTAAAAAGGCAATAATCTGGAGAGTTTTGCAAGATTTTTCTTCCATTGATCAATGAAGAAACACATTGGTACTTTCACATGATGAAGGAGTACTTCAGGATCTCTTAAAATTACATGAGCAGCAGAGTGGCGCAGCGGAAGCGTGCTGGGCCCATAACCCAGAGGTCGATGGATCGAAACCATCCTCTGCTATGTGCACTTATTTTTTTGTTAATTAAATTCTTCCAAAACTGGGATTGATATTTTGACTCTTTTATTTTTACCTAAAGTACAGTAACTTTTAACATTTTAATTTGTTTTAATAGTATATTGACAGCATTGTTTTCTTTCAGAAATCCACTTAATTTTCTTTACCCTATTACTGAAATGGTAATTGACAAAAACAAGCTACATTGTCACCAGAAGAGCAATGCAAAATGTACAATTGATATTTCAAAATCATCTTTCCAGCTTGAATTTCAATGATGCATTGGGGCAACGATTTTGTGAGAAACATCTTCACCCTTAAAGAAAGATTTTCTTAACTTCTTACCTGTGTGCTGATTAGATATCACCTGGTTTTCACATTAAACAGATTCCCACTTGAGAAAGCAGCAAGGATGCAGTTAGGTTTATGTTTCCTGGTGTCAACCTGTATTATTTCAGTGGACATTGTAATGAGGATGCATCTTGCTGCCTTTCCAATGAAGCAAGTTTTAATCAGTAATAGGTGAAAAACCATTCCTACAAAGGTGTTAATCAGAGACTTGGCTTTGTGGACACTTTTCAGAGAGCAAATGTGTTAGCATAAAAATAAAGCCATAAAATGGAGAGCTGATTAATCACTCAATTGGATTTCTCTGCCTGCATAATTTTTTTCTCTGCAACCCCATGCTAAATTGTGCTTCCTGTTTTTTATAAAATGACTTCATCAAATCTGACTCTGATTGCATCAGAGAAGGCCAGGTACCCTACACTATAAGAGGTGGTTTGAAATTTTGACTTGTCTACTTAAAGATCACCAAAATTTGATCACACGGTCAATAACATTCCTGGGTGGGATTGAACCACCAACCTTTAGGTAAACAGCCGAATGCGCTTACCGATTGCGCCACAGAGACATCTTGCAAAAGCATGTACTGACAAAGGCTAAAAAGCATTCATCTAGAAAGTTTCCTAGAAAAAGGTTAAAAAGGCAATAATCTGGAGAGTTTTGCAAGATTTTTCTTCCATTGACCAACTAAGAAACACATTGGTACTTTCACATGATGAGTGAGATACTTCAGGATCTCTGACACTTACATGAGCAGCAGAGTGGCGCAGCGGAAGCGTGCTGGGCCCATAACCCAGAGGTCGATGGATCGAAACCATCCTCTGCTATGTGCACTTATTTTTTTGTTAATTAAATTCTTCCAAAACTGGGATTGATATTTTGACTCTTTTATTTTTACTTAAAGTACAATAACTTTTAACATTTTAATTTGTTTTAATAGTATATTGACAGCATTGTTTTCTTTCAGTAATCCACTTAATTTTCTTTACCCTATTACTGAAATGGTAATTGACAAAAACAAGCTACATTGTCACCAGAAGAGCAATGCAAAATGTACAATTGATATTTCAAAATCATCTTTCCAGCTTGAATTTCAATGATGCATTGGGGCAACGATTTTGTGAGAAACATCTTCACCCTTAAAGAAAGATTTTCTTAACTTCTTACCTGTGTGCTGATTAGATATCACCTGGTTTTCACATTAAACAGATTCCCACTTGAGAAAGCAGCAAGGATGCAGTGAGGTTTATGTTTCCTGGTGTCAACCTGTATTATTTCAGTGGACATTGTAATGAGGATGCATCTTGCTGCCTTTCCAATGAAGCAAGTTTTAATCAGTAATAGGTGAAAAACCATTCCTACAAAGGTGTTAATCAGAGACTTGGCTTTGTGGACACTTTTCATAGAGCAAATGTGTTAGCATAAAAATAAAGCCATAAAATGGAGAGCTGATTAATCACTCAATTGGATTTCTCTGCCTGCATAATTTTTTTTCTCTGCAACCCCATGCTAAATTGTGCTTCCTGTTTTTTATAAAATGACTTAATCAAATCTGACTCTGGTTGCATCAGAGAAGGCCAGATACCCTACACTATAAGAGGTGGTTTGAAATTTTGACTTGTCTACTTAAAGATCACCAAAATTTGATCACACGGTCAATAACATTCCTGGGTGGGATTGAACCACCAACCTTTAGGCTAACAGCCGAACGCGCTATCAGATTGCACCACAGAGACAGCTTGCAAAAGCTTGTACTGACAAAGGCTAAAAAGCATTCATCTAGAAAGTTTCCTAGAAAAAGGTTAAAAAGGCAATAATCTGGAGAGTTTTGCAAGATTTTTCTTCCATTGACCAATGAAGAAACACATTGGTACTTTCACATGATGAAGGAGTACTTCAGGATCTCTTAAACTTACATGAGCAGCAGAGTGGCGCAGCGGAAGCGTGCTGGGCCCATAACCCAGAGGTCGATGGATCGAAACCATCCTCTGCTATGTGCACTTATTTTTTTGTTAATTAAATTCTTCCAAAACTGGGATTGATATTTTGACTCTTTTATTTTTACCTAAAGTACAGTAACTTTTTTTTTTGAAATTCTTTATTTATACGTGGTCAGATACATAAAGAGGGCATTCTAGGAATACAAGGGACAGATGGCCAACATAGCCAGTGTCCAAAATGGACCACAATTTTTCAAATGAGTAACATGGTTAGTTGGTGTGGGAAAAACAGTCAAGTTCAAACATGGGGATCAGGGGGGGGGGGAGGAGAAGAGAAACAGGGGGGGGGGAATAACCACATTTGTAACCGTACATAATATAAGTCTTAAGAGCAGCAAGATCATAACAGGGGGGGACGGGGGACGGAGGAGAGACGAAGACAGAGAGGGTAATAGGGGGAAGAGATAATTGAGAAGGTTAAGAGATGAGATGAGGAGGAATATCAGGGGGAGAAGGGAGTGGGTGCCCATGGGTCTACGGGAGGGGCGGGAGCGGGTGGAGGGAGCCAGCTAACCACGTTCAGCGGTGAGCCAGGGAGCCCAGACCTGCTCGAAGACGTGGCCCCGGTCGTGGAGGTAATAGGTTATCTTTTCCATTGAGGCGATGTGCCAGATTTTAGCTTTGAGGGATAGTAGGGAGGGTGGTAAGGGGTTCTTCCAGTTGAGGGCGATCAGTGATTTAGCTGCGGCCAGAATGTGTGAGGTTAGCTTTTGGGAGAATTTATTGAGGTGTGGGGAGGGGAGACACAGTAAGGAGACCCAAGGGTCCTTCATTACAGGGGGTTCTAGAAGTGAGTTGAGGAGGGAGTGGACCAGATCCCAGAAGGGGACGATAACCGGGCAGGTCCACCATATGTGGAGCATAGTACCTCTATCCCCACAGTTCCTCCAGCAGGCTGAAGAGGAGGACGGGAAAAATTTGTTAAGACGGTCGGGGGTATAGTACCAGCGGTAATAAACTTTGTAGGCCGTTTCCTTAAAGGCGGTGGCAATAGAGCTTTTAGCAATGCCTAGTCTCATGTCCTCCCAATCCTGAGTTTCAGGT
Organism: Pseudophryne corroboree; assembly: GCF_028390025.1. Classification (NCBI taxonomy): domain Eukaryota; kingdom Metazoa; phylum Chordata; class Amphibia; order Anura; family Myobatrachidae; genus Pseudophryne; species Pseudophryne corroboree. Next base: position 19,921,996 of record NC_086447.1, read on the forward strand.
GGGGGCCTGAGGTCCCGTTCCCATGCAACTTCATGGGGCCGGGATAGGGGCAGGGAAAAATCCAGTAGGAGAGAGTAAAGTTGGGAGATTATGCCTTTGGAGGAATGAGAGTTGACACATAGGGATTCAAAGGGAGTAAGGGCACGGAGTAAGGCGGTGGAAGGGAGGGAAGTTAAAAAGTGGCGTATTTGTAAGAATTGAAAGGGATTGAGTGGTTGTGAGGGGATTTTCTGCTGGAGGTCCTGGAGGGACAGCCATTGGCCTCGGTCGGCAAAGTCAATTGGGAATTTAAGGCCTAGGGTTATCCACGTCCGGGATCTCGTAGCTGAGAGTCCGGAGGGAAACATGGGGTTCTGCCAGATGGGGGTTAAGGGTGAGGGTGTGGTGGTGAGACCCCACTTCAGAGAGAGGGTGTCCCAGGTTTTGAGGTTGAATTTGATAGTGGGAAGGAGTTTAGAGGTTGGGGGTCGAGAGGCGGAGGGGAGTCCCCATAGGGGGGTCAGATCTGGGATGCCAATGAAGGCTGCTTCGATGTCCAGCCAGGAAACCGATCCTGGAGGAGCGTAGGAAGTGACAATGTGGGATAAGTGGGAGGCGAGGTAGTATAATTTGACATCGGGAAGTCCTCTGCCTCCCATGGAGGTTGCTCTTTTCAGAGTGTTGGCAGCAATGCGGGGAGGTCTGTGGTTCCAAATAAAGCGTATAAGGGCTCGTTGGATATTGCGGAGGAAGGGAGCCGGGACCGCCACAGGGAGAGTCTGGAAAAGGTAGAGCCATTTGGGGATTATGGTCATTTTAACTGCTATGATCCTGCCCAGCCACGAGATGAAGAGACTGTTCCAAGAGGTCAGGTCGGCTAGTGTGTTGGTAAGAAGGGGTGGGAAGTTTTCCCGGAAGAGGGAGTCGTAGCGCGGGGTTAGGTATATCCCTAGGTATTTTATCTTTGTGGGGTGCCATTTGAGTTTAAAATTGGTGCGAAGGGACTCAGCCTGGTGTTGGGGGATATGTAGCATCATGGCCTCAGATTTGGAGTAGTTGATCTTGTAGCCCGAAATAAGGCTATAGGCTTGTAGAACCGAAAATAGGTTTGGGAGTGAAATAAGGGGCTGAGTGAGGGAGAGTAGGATGTCATCTGCGAAGAGGGAGATTTTGGGATCTGTGGGGCCTACCTTTATTCCGTGTATATCCGGATGTGCTCTAATTTGGGAGGCAAGGGGTTCTATAATAAGGGCAAATATTAGGGGGGAGAGGGGGCAGCCCTGACGTGTGCCATTGGAAATGCTAAGTGGGGCGGATGGGGTACCATTGATAAGGACGGTGGCAGAGGGGGTGGAATATAATGCTAGGATGCTAGTGAGGAAGCCACCGGACAGGCCATAGGCCTCCAAGGTGGGTTTCAAGAAGTCCCAGGAGATCCGGTCAAATGCTTTTTCGGCATCTAAGGAAAGCATGATAGTGGGGCATCTCCTGGAGTTAGAGATATGTATAAGGTCAATGGCACGTCTGGTGTTGTCTCTTGCCTGGCGGCCCGGGATAAAGCCTACTTGGTCGTAGTGGACAAGGGAAGGGAGGTATGGGTTAAGACGGTTGGCCAGGATCTTAGCAAAGATTTTCAAGTCTAGGTTCAGGAGAGATATGGGGCGATAGCTTGCGCAATTAAGGGGGTCCTTGCCTTCCTTGGGGATCACCACAATTCTAGCCTCTAGCATCTCAGGGGGAAAAGGGTCGCCTTGGACAATCCCATTGAAGAGAGAGTGTAGGTGGGGGGAGAGAAGGGCAGAGAATTTCTTGTAGTAGAGAGCGGTGAACCCATCTGGGCCCGGAGATTTGCCTATTTTTTGCATGAGTATAGTCTGGGTGATTTCTTCCACCGTAATCTCACCGTTGAGAAGGTCCAAGGCGTCCGGGGGTAGTCTGGGTAGTTTAGAAGCAGAGAGAAAGTGGGAGATAAGGTCGGATCGAGGTTGGGGGGAAGAGCCCGGTGGAGGGGGCGGAAGGTTGTATAGGTCGGTGTAGTAGGATTGGAAGGCGGCTCTAATGGCTGTGGGATCCTGAATGATTTGGTTGAGAGAGTTTCTGATAGTGATAATGTTGGTTTTGGCTCTTGTGGAGCGGAGTCGGGCCGCCAGGATCTTGTCCGCCTTGTCACCCTTCTCATAAAAAGACTGGCGAAGCCACTTAAGACGCTTGGCCACCCGTGTAGTAAGAAGAAGATCGAGTTCCGCTTTAATGGTGCGAAGTTCGGACAAGACCGCCTGGTCGGGAGACGCCTTGTGTTGGGTCTCAAGTGCATGGAGTTTAATGGAGAGCCTGTTGTATTGGGAAAGGGATTGCTTTTTAGCTTTTGAGGCTAGGCTGATAAGGTGTCCTCGAAGGACAGCCTTGTGCGCCAACCAGAGGGTGGGTCTAGAAATATCGGGGGAGTCATTTAAGGTGAAATAATCAGAGATTTTGTCTTGAAGATGGGACTTTGTCTCAGGGTTGTGTAGGAGGGAGTCGTTGAGGCGCCATGTCATGGGGCGAGGACGGGAAGCCAAGCCTGCCAGGTCGCAGGAGATGGGAGCGTGGTCGGACCAGATTAGTGGGTGGATATGGGCATCACGGAGGTTGATAGCAAGATCATGACTGAGCAGGACCATATCAATGCGGGAGTAGGAGTTATGAGGGGCAGAGTAGAAGGTATAGTCGCGGGCAGAGGGGTCTTTTATCCTCCAAGAGTCGTAGAGGAGTTGGGATCGCATGAGTCGGAGGAGGGATCTAGAGTGAAGGGAGTCCGACGGGGAAGGAGTAGGGGAAGATGTAGAGCGGTCTAGCTGTGGATTGAGAACGGAGTTGAAGTCACCTGCAAGTATAAGGTCGCCCTGTCGGACTCGAGTGAGGAGATTATCTAGCCTTGTAAAGAACCGTTCCTGTCGCTGGTTAGGGGCGTAAACGTTAACCAGGGTGCATGTATTATTGTTGAGTTTACCCACTAGGACAAGGAATCGGCCGTCTTTGTCAGCATGAGAGTCTAGGAGTTCAAAAGACAGGTGGCGGGCAATTAAGATTGCTACTCCACGTTTTTTGGCTAGGTGATCGCAGGCATGAAAGGAAACGGGGAATGGTTTACATTGCAGGGTAGGGTGAGATTCGTGCACGAAGTGAGTTTCCTGTAGGAAAATCAGATCGCCTCTATGGTGTTTAAGGGAAGCAAAGAGCTTGCCTCTCTTTTGAGGGCTGTTCAAGCCCTTCACATTATGAGAGAGTACCCGGAGACCCATGGGCAGGCAGCAGTGAGGTAGGCAGATTTGAAAGGGCGAGAGTGATTGGAGGTGGAGAAGGGGGAGGGGGAGACAGATCGAAGATATATGAAATGAGAGAGAGTGTGGTCAGAGGAGGGGTGGAAGGGAAAGAGGACCGGAGGGGGTGGGGGGGTGGTTGGTCGTCTGGCGGAGGAGGCCAGGACCGGTAAAGCTGACAAGGGGAGGGAATACTAGGTGTTGGGGGAGCACCTAGGTCAGCGGTAGGGCCCGGGGCCCTGTGGGGGCGCGGCATGGGGCCCTGATCGCGAATCACGAGCCGCTCGGGAAAAGATAGGAGGCAAGCCTCCCCTGGGGGTACCTGAGGGAGAAAGCTGGAGAGAGGACAGGTAGAGAAGATAGCTGGAGCGCCCGCCCCAAGGGGCGGAGAATAGGAGGGGGGGGAGGAGGGGGGAGAGTGGGTCAAGTATCTGCATGGAAACATATCAGGAGAGTAACTTTTGAGTATGTAAGCAGTTAGACATTTAAACTTCCAAACAACATAACATTTCAATAGAGGATAACAACAGTGCTATTGTGAAGCAACCAAGGGATCAGGAAGTAGCGTCACGAAGAGCCTAAGGTAATGTAGCACTTCAGGTGGGGGGGGTACGACCAGAAGTGATCGTCCCAATTCAATGTGGGGTGCTGTAGCGTAGAGAGGTGAGAGTTCTCAGGGCACTGGGGGTGGAGCCTGGGGGGCCCCGGAGGACGGCACCGTGAACCACTCAGAACGAGGAGACCGAAGCGAATCCCGCCGTGTCCGTGGTGGGAGGGATGGAGAATGGACATCTTGGTCAGGAGCGGGGATGCCCAGTTTAGAGAGGAGTGTTTGGGCCTCAGATTGGTCTCTAGCTGTGAGGAGCTTCCCTTGGTGCCACACTAGGATCCGGAAAGGGAAACCCCAGCGGTACTTCACGTTGTGACGGGAGAGCAGGGAAGTGATGGGTTTGAAGTCCCTGCGTTTAGCTAAGGTTAGCGGGGATAAGTCCTGAAAAATCTGGAGTGGGGTGTTTTGGAAAGTCACAGATCCCAGCCGTCGGGCCTCCCTCATAACGGCCTCCTTCGCAGTGAAATAGTGCATTCGGAGAATGACATCTCTGGGCTGAGAAGAGTCCTGGGAGCGCGGTCGCAAGGCCCGGTGTGCTCGGTCCAGGAGGAGATGTTCCTCAGGGGTGTCGGGCGACAGGTATGCGAAAAGACGTTTAAGGTAGAGTTCAAGATGAGACGCCTCGACCTCCTCAGGGATACCCCGAATCCTCATATTATTTCTCCTTGCTCTATTGTCTTGGTCTTCGTTCTCCTCCCGGAGGTGGGCAACATCCTGACGGAGTTGATGCAGCTCGGTCTCTGCTGTTTGTTGGAACGTTACCACCTCTTCGACTCTTCTTTCGAGTTGGTCCGTTCTGGAGCCGATATCGGCTATATCGGATTTCAGGGAGTGTAGAGCTTGGACTGAGGACTTAATGTCCCGCATCTCCTTAAGGAGGGAGAGGAAGTCCTTGCGGGTGAGGGGTGTGAGATCGTCATCTTCGGCCTCCGATTCGGAGGGGCCCCGAGAGGGGCCGGGATTGTCGGGCCTGTTCGTGGCTGGGGTGCCTTTTTTGGTCAGAAATGGTGTGAGATCGGACCCCTGGGATTTTTTGTTACCCCTGGTCATTTTGAGGGCGTAGGGGGGTAGGTGGAAAGCAGGGTGAGGAGTGGGGGTGGCGTTCCAGCTGTGAGGCTCAGGGCCAGGGAAGGTGACTCGGGGGCTTTAAGGGGACATTACGGTGTGGACATCAGCCGGGCCCGGCAGATGGAGCCCGCTCCGGGAGGCCCGCGGGAGGAGAGGGAGGGCACCCCGGCCCGGACCGGAGGGTGAGGATCCGAAGTCGCAGGAGAGGGGGTCCCGGAGACTATCTCCACCGCTCGGGGACCACAGGGACGTGTCCCGGGCACGGACCAGCCGGCGATCGGGGCAGCCCCGCGGCGGGGACCCGGCGGGGGAGAGGACCGCGGGCCGATGTGTAAGCGATTCCCAGGCGGGTTCCCGTGGAGGCCTCAGTGGGGTTTAGGTGGATGGAGGCAGAAGGGACCGCGGTCCCGGAGACTCACCAGACGGCCGCCGCTGGAGCGGGTTGCAGAGAGCCGGAGGTTGAGGGTGGTCCGAGCCGGCACCTCTCGAAGGAGCGTGTATGGGCTTCCAGGTGAGTAGCAGGAGTGGGGGAGATCCCCTCAGCCTCAGTTTGATTAAGGTCGCAGGAGGGGGGGGGATGGAGCTGCGTCCAACCCCTCGAGCGTGGCTGGGCCGTCGGCCGTCTGCGGGTGCTGTGGGGTATGGTGCAGGATGAGGGACTGCAGCGGGGAGCAAGGGTCTGTGAAAGCGGCTCACCTCTGCACAGACGGGCTCTCCAGGCCGCAGGTCCTCCGCTTCTCCGCCCGGGTTCCGAGGTCCAAGATGGCCGCCGCCGTCAGGGCTCCGTGCCTCTCGCAGCCGCGTCCGCCCGGATTCTTCCCCCCTCCGCAGCACCGCCGATCTCCGGTGCCAGGTAAGGGAGGTCCGAGTGTTTAAAGCAGGGATGGGGGTCCCGTGAGGGCACTCCGGGGGCTCCAAGGGCGGACGCCCTCCGCGACGGGTATCGCCGGAAATCGAGGCCCCGGCTTCAGGTGGGTGCGTAGGCCGCAGTCCGCAGAAGCCAGTATACCGGCTTCCCGACTCCGCAGCACAGGTCCACCGGTGTGAGGGGGTCCCGGAGGGGTAGTAGATGGTTTGGTAGGTTGAAAAAGTGGTCTGGGGAGGGAAACAGAGGGATAATTTCCTCAGGGAGTAGAGAGCTCCCTGTTTGTGCAGCCACTCTAATCGGCCTCCAGGCCACGCCCCCCAGTACAGTAACTTTTAACATTTTAATTTGTTTTAATAGTATATTGACAGCATTGTTTTCTTTCAGAAATCCACTTAATTTTCTTTACCCTATTACTGAAATGGTAATTGACAAAAACAAGCTACATTGTCACCAGAAGAGCAATGCAAAATGTACAATTGATATTTCAAAATCATCTTTCCAGCTTGAATTTCAATGATGCATTGGGGCAACGATTTTGTGAGAAACATCTTCACCCTTAAAGAAAGATTTTCTTAACTTCTTACCTGTGTGCTGATTAGATATCACCTGGTTTTCACATTAAACAGATTCCCACTTGAGAAAGCAGCAAGGATGCAGTTAGGTTTATGTTTCCTGGTGTCAACCTGTATTATTTCAGTGGACATTGTAATGAGGATGCATCTTGCTGCCTTTCCAATGAAGCAAGTTTTAATCAGTAATAGGTGAAAAACCATTCCTACAAAGGTGTTAATCAGAGACTTGGCTTTGTGGACACTTTTCAGAGAGCAAATGTGTTAGCATAAAAATAAAGCCATAAAATGGAGAGCTGATTAATCACTCAATTGGATTTCTCTGCCTGCATAATTTTTTTCTCTGCAACCCCATGCTAAATTGTGCTTCCTGTTTTTTATAAAATGACTTCATCAAATCTGACTCTGATTGCATCAGAGAAGGCCAGGTACCCTACACTATAAGAGGTGGTTTGAAATTTTGACTTGTCTACTTAAAGATCACCAAAATTTGATCACACGGTCAATAACATTCCTGGGTGGGATTGAACCACCAACCTTTAGGTTAACAGCCGAATGCGCTTACCGATTGCGCCACAGAGACAGCTTGCAAAAGCATGTACTGACAAAGGCTAAAAAGCATTCATCTAGAAAGTTTCCTAGAAAAAGGTTAAAAAGGCAATAATCTGGAGAGTTTTGCAAGATTTTTCTTCCATTGACCAACTAAGAAACACATTGGTACTTTCACATGATGAGTGAGATACTTCAGGATCTCTGACACTTACATGAGCAGCAGAGTGGCGCAGCGGAAGCGTGCTGGGCCCATAACCCAGAGGTCGATGGATCGAAACCATCCTCTGCTATGTGCACTTATTTTTTTGTTAATTAAATTCTTCCAAAACTGGGATTGATATTTTGACTCTTTTATTTTTACTTAAAGTACAATAACTTTTAACATTTTAATTTGTTTTAATAGTATATTGACAGCATTGTTTTCTTTCAGTAATCCACTTAATTTTCTTTACCCTATTACTGAAATGGTAATTGACAAAAACAAGCTACATTGTCACCAGAAGAGCAATGCAAAATGTACAATTGATATTTCAAAATCATCTTTCCAGCTTGAATTTCAATGATGCATTGGGGCAACAATTTTGTGAGAAACATCTTCACACTTAAAGAAAGATTTTCTTAACTTCTTACCTGTGTACTGATTAGATATCACCTGGTTTTCACATTAAACAAATTCCCACTTGAGAAAGCAGCAAGGATGCAGTGAGGTTTATGTTTCCTGGTGTCAACCTGTATTATTTCAGTGGACATTGTAATGAGGATGCATCTTGCTGCCTTTCCAATGAAGCAAGTTTTAATCAGTAATAGGTGAAAAACCATTCCTACAAAGGTGTTAATCAGAGACTTGGCTTTGTGGACACTTTTCAGAGAGCAAATGTGTTAGCATAAAAATAAAGCCATAAAATGGAGAGCTGATTAATCACTCAATTGGATTTCTCTGCCTGCATAATTTTTTTTCTCTGCAACCCCATGCTAAATTGTGCTTCCTGTTTTTTATAAAATGACTTAATCAAATCTGACTCTGATTGCATCAGAGAAGGCCAGGTACCCTACACTATAAGAGGTGGTTTGAAATTTTGACTTGTCTACTTAAAGATCACCAAAATTTGATCACAAGGTCAGTTACTTCCCTGGGTAGGATTGAACCACCAACCTTTCGGTTAACAGGAGAATGCGCTAACCGATTGCGCCACAGAGACAGCTTGCAAAAGCATGTACTGACAAAGGCTAAAAAGCATTCATCTAGAAAGTTTCCTAGAAAAAGATTAAAAAGGCAATAATCTGGAGAGTTTTGCAAGATTTTTCTTCCATTGACCAACGAAGAAACACATTGGAACTTTCACATGATGAGTGAGTACTTCAGGATCTCTGACACTAACATGAGCAGCAGAGTGGCGCAGCGGAAGCGTGCTGGGCCCATAACCCAGAGGTTGATGGATCGAAACCATCCTCTGCTATGTGCACTTATTTTTTGGTTAATTAAATTCTTCCAAAACTGGGATTGATATTTTGACTCTTTTATTTTTACTTAAAGTACAATAACTTTTAACATTTTAATTTGTTTTAATAGTATATTGACAGCATTGTTTTCTTTCAGAAATCCACTTAATTTTCTTTACCCTATTACTGAAATGGTAATTGACAAAAACAAGCTATATTGTCACCAGAAGAGCAATGCAAAATGTACAATTGATATTTCAAAATCATCTTTCCAGCTTGAATTTCAATGATGCATTGGGGCAACGATTTTGTGAGAAACATCTTCACCCTTAAAGAAAGATTTTCTTAACTTCTTACCTGTGTGCTGATTAGATATCACCTGGTTTTCACATTAAACAGATTCCCACTTGAGAAAGCAGCAAGGATGCAGTGAGGTTTATGTTTCCTGGTGTCAACCTGTATTATTTCAGTGGACATTGTAATGAGGATGCATCTTGCTGCCTTTCCAATGAAGCAAGTTTTAATCAGTAATAGGTGAAAAACCATTCCTACAAAGGTGTTAATCAGAGACTTGACTTTGTGGACACTTTTCAGAGAGCAAATGTGTTAGCATAAAAATAAAGCCATAAAATGGAGAGCTGATTAATCACTCAATTGGATTTCTCTGCCTGCATAATTTTTTTTCCTCTGCAACCCCATGCTAAATTGTGCTTCCTGTTTTTTATAAAATGACTTAATCAAATCTGACTCTGATTGCATCAGAGAAGGCCAGATACCCTACACTATAAGAGGTGGTTTGAAATTTTGACTTGTCTACTTAAAGATCACCAAAATTTGATCACACGGTCAATTACGTCCCTGGGTGGGATTAAACCACCAACCTTTCGGTTAACAGCCGAACGCGCTCACAGATTGCACCACAGAGACAGCTTGCAAAAGCTTGTACTGACAAAGGCTAAAAAGCATTCATCTAGAAAGTTTCCTAGAAAAAGGTTAAAAAGGCAATAATCTGGAGAGTTTTGCAAGATTTTTCTTCCATTGACCAATGAAGAAACACATTGGTACTTTCACATGATGAAGGAGTACTTCAGGATCTCTTACTATTACATGACCAGCAGAGGGGCGCAGCGGAAGCGTGCTGGGCCCATAACCCAGAGGTCGATGAATCGAAACCATCCTCTGCTATGTGCACTTATTTTTTTGTTAATTAAATTCTTCCAAAACTGGGATTGATATTTTGACTCTTTTATTTTTACCTAAAGTACAATAACTTTTAACATTTTAATTTGTTTTAATAGTATATTGACAGCATTGTTTTCTTTCAGAAATCCACTTAATTTTCTTTACCCTATTACTGAAATGGTAATTGACAAAAACAAGCTACATTGTCACCAGAAGAGCAATGCAAAATGTACAATTGATATTTCAAAATCATCTTTCCAGCTTGAATTTCAATGATGCATTGGGGCAACGATTTTGTGAGAAACATCTTCACCCTTAAATAAAGATTTTCTTAACTTCTTACCTGTGTGCTGATTAGATATCACCTGGTTTTCACATTAAACAGATTCCCACTTGAGAAAGCAGCAAGGATGCAGTGAGGTTTATGTTTCCTGGTGTCAACCTGTATTATTTCAGTGGACATTGTAATGAGGATGCATCTTGCTGCCTTTCCAATGAAGCAAGTTTTAATCAGTAATAGGTGAAAAACCATTCCTACAAAGGTGTTAATCAGAGACTTGGCTTTGTGGACACTTTTCAGAGAGCAAATGTGTTAGCATAAAAATAAAGCCATAAAATGGAGAGCTGATTAATCACTCAATTGGATTTATCTGCCTGCATAATTTTTTTTCTCTGCAACCCCATGCTAAATTGTGCTTCCTGTTTTTTATAAAATGACTTAATCAAATCTGACTGCATCAGAGAAGGCCAGGTACCCTACACTATAAGAGGTGGTTTGAAATTTTGACTTGTCTACTTAAAGATCACCAAAACTTGATCACACGGTCAATAACATCCCTGGGTGGGATAGAACCACCAACCTTTAGGTTAACAGCCGAATGCGCTTACCGATTGCGCAACAGAGACAGCTTGCAAAAGCATGTACTGACAAAGGCTAAAAAGCATTCATCTAGAAAGTTTCCTAGAAAAAGGTTAAAAAGGCAATAATCTGGAGAGTTTTGCAAGATTTTTCTTCCATTGACCAACGAAGAAACACATTGGTACTTTCACATGATGAGTGAGTACTTCAGGATCTCTGACACTAACATGAGCAGCAGAGTGGCGCAGCGGAAGCGTGCTGGGCCCATAACCCAGAGGTCAATGGATCGAAACCATCCTCTGCTATGTGCACTTTTTTTTTTGTTAATTAAATTCTTCCAAAACTGGGATTGATATTTTGACTCTTTTATTTTTACTTAAAGTACAATAACTTTTAACATTTTAATTTGTTTTAATAGTATATTGACAGCATTGTTTTCTTTCAGAAATCCACTTAATTTTCTTTACCCTATTACTGAAATGGTAATTGACAAAAACAAGCTACATTGTCACCAGAAGAGCAATGCAAAATGTACAATTGATATTTCAAAATCATCTTTCCAGCTTGAATTTCAATGATGCATTGGGGCAACGATTTTGTGAGAAACATCTTCACCCTTAAAGAAAGATTTTCTTAACTTCTTACCTGTGTGCTGATTAGATATCACCTGGTTTTCACATTAAACAGATTTCCACTTGAGAAAGCAGCAAGGATGCAGTGAGGTTTATGTTTCCTGGTGTCAACCTGTATTATTTCAGTGGACATTGTAATGAGGATGCATCTTGCTGCCTTTCCAATGAAGCAAGTTTTAATCAGTAATAGGTGAAAAACCATTCCTACAAAGGTGTTAATCAGAGACTTGGCTTTGTGGACACTTTTCAGAGAGCAAATGTGTTAGCATAAAAATAAAGCCATAAAATGGAGAGCTGATTAATCACTCAATTGGATTTCTCTGCCTGCATAATTTTTTTTCTCTGCAACCCCATGCTAAATTGTGCTTCCTGTTTTTTATAAAATGACTTCATCAAATCTGACTCTGATTGCATCAGAGAAGGCCAGATACCCTACACCAGTGTTTCCCAACCACGGTCCTCAAGGCACACTAACAGTCCTGGTATTAGTGATATCCAGGCTTGAACACAGGTGACTTAATTAGTAGCTCAGTTATTTTGATTTAACCATCTGTGCTGAAGCCTGGATATCACTAAAACCTGCACTGTTGGTGTGCCTTGAGGACCGCGGTTGGGAATGCCTGCCCTACACTATAAGAGGTGGTTTGAAATTTTGACTTGTCTACTTAAAGATCACCAAAATTTGATCACACGGTCAATAACATTCCTGGGTGGGATTGAACCACCAAACTTTAGGTTAACAGCTGAATGCGCTTACCGATTGCGCCACAGAGACAGCTTGCAAAAGCATGTACTGACAAAGGCTAAAAAGCATTCATCTAGAAAGTTTCCTAGAAAAAGGTTAAAAAGGCAATAATCTGGAGAGTTTTGCAAGATTTTTCTTCCATTGACCAATGAAGAAACACATTGGTACTTTCACATGATGAAGGAGTACTTCAGGATCTCTTAAACTTACATGAGCAGCAGAGTGGCGCAGCGGAAGCGTGCTGGGCCCATAACCCAGAGGTCGATGGATCGAAACCATCCTCTGCTATGTGCACTTATTTTTTTGTTAATTAAATTCTTCCAAAACTGGGATTGATATTTTGACTCTTTTATTTTTACCTAAAGTACAGTAACTTTTAACATTTTAATTTGTTTTAATAGTATATTGACAGCATTGTTTTCTTTCAGAAATCCACTTAATTTTCTTTACCCTATTACTGAAATGGTAATTGACAAAAACAAGCTACATTGTCACCAGAAGAGCAATGCAAAATGTACAATTGATATTTCAAAATCATCTTTCCAGCTTGAATTTCAATGATGCATTGGGGCAACGATTTTGTGAGAAACATCTTCACCCTTAAAGAAAGATTTTCTTAACTTCTTACCTGTGTGCTGATTAGATATCACCTGGTTTTCACATTAAACAGATTCCCACTAGAGAAAGCAGCAAGGATGCAGTTAGGTTTATGTTTCCTGGTGTCAACCTGTATTATTTCAGTGGACATTGTAATGAGGATGCATCTTGCTGCCTTTCCAATGAAGCAAGTTTTAATCAGTAATAGGTGAAAAACCATTCCTACAAAGGTGTTAATCAGAGACTTGGCTTTGTGGACACTTTTCAGAGAGCAAATGTGTTAGCATAAAAATAAAGCCATAAAATGGAGAGCTGATTAATCACTCAATTGGATTTCTCTGCCTGCATAATTTTTTTCTCTGCAACCCCATGCTAAATTGTGCTTCCTGTTTTTTATAAAATGACTTCATCAAATCTGACTCTGATTGCATCAGAGAAGGCCAGGTACCCTACACTATAAGAGGTGGTTTGAAATTTTGACTTGTCTACTTAAAGATCACCAAAATTTGATCACACGGTCAATAACATTCCGGGGTGGGATTGAACCACCAACCTTTAGGTTAACAGCCGAATGCGCTTACCGATTGCGCCACAGAGACAGCTTGCAAAAGCATGTACTGACAAAGGCTAAAAAGCATTCATCTAGAAAGTTTCCTAGAAAAAGGTTAAAAAGGCAATAATCTGGAGAGTTTTGCAAGATTTTTCTTCCATTGACCAACTAAGAAACACATTGGTACTTTCACATGATGAGTGAGATACTTCAGGATCTCTGACACTTACATGAGCAGCAGAGTGGCGCAGCGGAAGCGTGCTGGGCCCATAACCCAGAGGTCGATGGATCGAAACCATCCTCTGCTATGTGCACTTATTTTTTTGTTAATTAAATTCTTCCAAAACTGGGATTGATATTTTGACTCTTTTATTTTTACCTAAAGTACAGTAACTTTTAACATTTTAATTTGTTTTAATAGTATATTGACAGCATTGTTTTCTTTCAGAAATCCACTTAATTTTCTTTACCCTATTACTGAAATGGTAATTGACAAAAACAAGCTACATTGTCACCAGAAGAGCAATGCAAAATGAACAATTGATATTTCAAAATCATCTTTCCAGCTTGAATTTCAATGATGCATTGGGGCAACGATTTTGTGAGAAACATCTTCACCCTTAAATAAAGATTTTCTTAACTTCTTACCTGTGTGCTGATTAGATATCACCTGGTTTTCACATTAAACAGATTCCCACTTGAGAAAGCAGCAAGGATGCAGTGAGGTTTATGTTTCCTGGTGTCAACCTGTATTATTTCAGTGGACATTGTAATGAGGATGCATCTTGCTGCCTTTCCAATGAAGCAAGTTTTAATCAGTAATAGGTGAAAAACCATTCCTACAAAGGTGTTAATCAGAGACTTGGCTTTGTGGACACTTTTCAGAGAGCAAATGTGTTAGCATAAAAATAAAGCCATAAAATGGAGAGCTGATTAATCACTCAATTGGATTTCTCTGCCTGCATAATTTTTTTTCTCTGCAACCCCATGCTAAATTGTGCTTCCTGTTTTTTATAAAATGACTTAATCAAATCTGACTGCATCAGAGAAGGCCAGGTACCCTACACTATAAGAGGTGGTTTGAAATTTTGACTTGTCTACTTAAAGATCACCAAAACTTGATCACACGGTCAATAACATCCCTGGGTGGGATAGAACCACCAACCTTTAGGTTAACAGCCGAATGCGCTTACCGATTGCGCCACAGAGACAGCTTGCAAAAGCATGTACTGACAAAGGCTAAAAAGCAATCATCTAGAAAGTTTCCTAGAAAAAGGTTAAAAAGGCAATAATCTGGAGAGTTTTGCAAGATTTTTCTTCCATTGACCAACGAAGAAACACATTGGTACTTTCACATGATGAGTGAGTACTTCAGGATCTCTGACACTAACATGAGCAGCAGAGTGGCGCAGCGGAAGCGTGCTGGGCCCATAACCCAGAGGTAAATGGATCGAAACCATCCTCTGCTATGTGCACTTATTTTTTTGTTAATTAAATTCTTCCAAAACTGGGATTGATATTTTGACTCTTTTATTTTTACTTAAAGTACAATAACTTTTAACATTTTAATTTGTTTTAATAGTATATTGACAGCATTGTTTTCTTTCAGAAATCCACTTAATTTTCTTTACCCTATTACTGAAATGGTAATTGACAAAAACAAGCTACATTGTCACCAGAAGAGCAATGCAAAATGTACAATTGATATTTCAAAATCATCTTTCCAGCTTGAATTTCAATGATGCATTGGGGCAACGATTTTGTGAGAAACATCTTCACCCTTAAAGAAAGATTTTCTTAACTTCTTACCTGTGTGCTGATTAGATATCACCTGGTTTTCACATTAAACAGATTTCCACTTGAGAAAGCAGCAAGGATGCAGTGAGGTTTATGTTTCCTGGTGTCAACCTGTATTATTTCAGTGGACATTGTAATGAGGATGCATCTTGCTGCCTTTCCAATGAAGCAAGTTTTAATCAGTAATAGGTGAAAAACCATTCCTACAAAGGTGTTAATCAGAGACTTGGCTTTGTGGACACTTTTCAGAGAGCAAATGTGTTAGCATAAAAATAAAGCCATAAAATGGAGAGCTGATTAATCACTCAATTGGATTTCTCTGCCTGCATAATTTTTTTTCTCTGCAACCCCATGCTAAATTGTGCTTCCTGTTTTTTATAAAATGACTTCATCAAATCTGACTCTGATTGCATCAGAGAAGGCCCGATACCCTACACTATAAGAGGTGGTTTGAAATTTTGACTTGTCTACTTAAAGATCACCAAAATTTGATCACACGGTCAATAACATTCCTTTGTGGGATTGAACCACCAACCTTTAGGTTAACAGCTGAATGCGCTTACCGATTGCGCCACAGAGACAGCTTGCAAAAGCATGTACTGACAAAGGCTAAAAAGCATTCATCTAGAAAGTTTCCTAGAAAAAGGTTAAAAAGGCAATAATCTGGAGAGTTTTGCAAGATTTTTCTTCCATTGACCAACGAAGAAACACATTGGTACTTTCACATGATGAGTGAGTACTTCAGGATCTCTGACACTAACATGAGCAGCAGAGTGGCGCAGCGGAAGCGTGCTGGGCCCATAACCCAGAGGTCGATGGATCGAAACCATCCTCTGCTATGTGCACTTATTTTTTGGTTAATTAAATTCTTCCAAAACTGGGATTGATATTTTGACTCTTTTATTTTTACTTAAAGTACAATAACTTTTAACATTTTAATTTGTTTTAATAGTATATTGACAGCATTGTTTTCTTTCAGAAATCCACTTAATTTTCTTTACCCTATTACTGAAATGGTAATTGACAAAAACAAGCTATATTGTCACCAGAAGAGCAATGCAAAATGTACAATTGATATTTCAAAATCATCTTTCCAGCTTGAATTTCAATGATGCATTGGGGCAACGATTTTGTGAGAAACATCTTCACACTTAAAGAAAGATTTTCTTAATTTCTTACCTGTGTGCTGATTAGATATCACCTGGTTTTCACATTAAACAGATTCCCACTTGAGAAAGCAGCAAGGATGCAGTGAGGTTTATGTTTCCTGGTGTCAACCTGTATTATTTCAGTGGACATTGTAATGAGGATGCATCTTGCTGCCTTTCCAATGAAGCAAGTTTTAATCAGTAATAGGTGAAAAACCATTCCTACAAAGGTGTTAATCAGAGACTTGGCTTTGTGGACACTTTTCAGAGAGCAAATGTGTTAGCATAAAAATAAAGCCATAAAATGGAGAGCTGATTAATCACTCAATTGGATTTCTCTGCCTGCATAATTTTTTTTCTCTGCAACCCCATGCTAAATTGTGCTTCCTGTTTTTTATAAAATGACTTAATCAAATCTGACTCTGATTGCATCAGAGAAGGCCAGATACCCTACACTATAAGAGGTGGTTTGAAATTTTGACATGTCTACTTTAAGATCACCAAAATTTGATCACACGGTCAATTACGTCCCTGGGTGGGATTAAACCACCAACCTTTCGGTTAACAGCCGAACGCGCTAACAGATTGCACCACAGAGACAGCTTGCAAAAGCTTGTACTGACAAAGGCTAAAAAGCATTCATCTAGAAAGTTTCCTAGAAAAAGGTTAAAAAGGCAATAATCTGGAGAGTTTTGCAAGATTTTTCTTCCATTGACCAATGAAGAAACACATTGGTACTTTCACATGATGAAGGAGTACTTCAGGATCTCTTAAACTTATATGAGCAGCAGAGTGGCGCAGCGGAAGCGTGCTGGGCCCATAACCCAGAGGTCGTTGGATCGAAACCATCCTCTGCTATGTGCACTTATTTTTTTGTTAATTAAATTCTTCCAAAACTGGGATTGATATTTTGACTCTTTTATTTTTACCTAAAGTACAGTAACTTTTAACATTTTAATTTGTTTTAATAGTATATTGACAGCATTGTTTTCTTTCAGAAATCCACTTAATTTTCTTTACCCTATTACTGAAATGGTAATTGACAAAAACAAGCTACATTGTCACCAGAAGAGCAATGCAAAATGTACAATTGATATTTCAAAATCATCTTTCCAGCTTGAATTTCAATGATGCATTGGGGCAACGATTTTGTGAGAAACATCTTCACCCTTAAAGAAAGATTTTCTTAACTTCTTACCTGTGTGCTGATTAGATATCACCTGGTTTTCACATTAAACAGATTCCCACTTGAGAAAGCAGCAAGGATGCAGTTAGGTTTATGTTTCCTGGTGTCAACCTGTATTATTTCAGTGGACATTGTAATGAGGATGCATCTTGCTGCCTTTCCAATGAAGCAAGTTTTAATCAGTAATAGGTGAAAAACCATTCCTACAAAGGTGTTAATCAGAGACTTGGCTTTGTGGACACTTTTCAGAGAGCAAATGTGTTAGCATAAAAATAAAGCCATAAAATGGAGAGCTGATTAATCACTCAATTGGATTTCTCTGCCTGCATAATTTTTTTCTCTGCAACCCCATGCTAAATTGTGCTTCCTGTTTTTTATAAAATGACTTCATCAAATCTGACTCTGATTGCATCAGAGAAGGCCAGGTACCCTACACTATAAGAGGTGGTTTGAAATTTTGACTTGTCTACTTAAAGATCACCAAAATTTGATCACACGGTCAATAACATTCCTGGGTGGGATTGAACCACCAACCTATAGGTTAACAGCCGAATGCGCTTACCGATTGCGCCACAGAGACAGCTTGCAAAAGCATGTACTGACAAAGGCTAAAAAGCATTCATCTAGAAAGTTTCCTAGAAAAAGGTTAAAAAGGCAATAATCTGGAGAGTTTTGCAAGATTTTTCTTCCATTGACCAACTAAGAAACACATTGGTACTTTCACATGATGAGTGAGATACTTCAGGATCTCTGACACTTACATGAGCAGCAGAGTGGCGCAGCGGAAGCGTGCTGGGCCCATAACCCAGAGGTCGATGGATCGAAACCATCCTCTGCTATGTGCACTTATTTTTTTGTTAATTAAATTCTTCCAAAACTGGGATTGATATTTTGACTCTTTTATTTTTACTTAAAGTACAATAACTTTTAACATTTTAATTTGTTTTAATAGTATATTGACAGCATTGTTTTCTTTCAGTAATCCACTTAATTTTCTTTACCCTATTACTGAAATGGTAATTGACAAAAACAAGCTACATTGTCACCAGAAGAGCAATGCAAAATGTACAATTGATATTTCAAAATCATCTTTCCAGCTTGAATTTCAATGATGCATTGGGGCAACAATTTTGTGAGAAACATCTTCACACTTAAAGAAAGATTTTCTTAACTTCTTACCTGTGTGCTGATTAGATATCACCTGGTTTTCACATTAAACAGATTCCCACTTGAGAAAGCAGCAAGGATGCAGTGAGGTTTATGTTTCCTGGTGTCAACCTGTATTATTTCAGTGGACATTGTAATGAGGATGCATCTTGCTGCCTTTCCAATGAAGCAAGTTTTAATCAGTAATAGGTGAAAAACCATTCCTACAAAGGTGTTAATCAGAGACTTGGCTTTGTGGACACTTTTCAGAGAGCAAATGTGTTAGCATAAAAATAAAGCCATAAAATGGAGAGCTGATTAATCACTCAATTGGATTTCTCTGCCTGCATAATTTTTTTTCTCTGCAACCCCATGCTAAATTGTGCTTCCTGTTTTTTATAAAATGA
>NC_086447.1:19940829-19948329 GCF_028390025.1 Pseudophryne corroboree
TTTAATAAAGGAGAGGTTAATGATATAATAATTAGCACTGAAAGTCATCTGACACGATTTGAAAGTAAAATGTTGTGCATTGAAAGTAACCAAAGCTCTTTTTACTTTGAGTGGACATCATTTTCTTTCAAATGAATTTGATATTTTGCTAAATGTACAAAACTTTCTTACAAATTTGACATTCAAAATGCATTTGTAATTAATAAATGCTACTTAGTATGGCTGCTGAGATTCCTGGGCTCAGTCTCAAGTAGAGGAGGAGAATGATGGATAGAGAAAGAGAGAACAGGCAGGCATCCTAAAGATTTTGATGTGCCAGTTCCTGACTCACCCTGAGCAACACTGGTTTCAAGCTTTTAGTAAATTTTCTTAAAAATAAAACAACTATTTGGTCATAGTCGGCAGGATTTGAACCTGCGTGGGGAGACCCCAATGGATTTCTAGTCCATCACTTTAACCACTCGGCCACGACTACCTCTCACGAAATGTGATGTTTTCACAAAAGTTTCTCTATGGGTTGAGCTACTTCATTTCAGGATGTGAGGATGACTGAAGTAATATTGTATCAGAGATGATTTCCATGGGAAGTTAATCCTGACCACAGTGACCTGCGTTAATGATTTTTAAAATATAACTTGGAGAATGCTTTATACTTGGTATAGTTTTGGGTTTGTAAAATGTCAGTACTGACATCTAAGTTTATCAAAGGCATCATCCTTCGAGCCGGAATTGAACCAGCGACCTAAGGATTTCCGTACCAATCTCCTCTATAGTCCTCCACTCTACCAGCTGAGCTATCGAAGGATTCCATGATCGTACAGCTGTGATATTACGTGCTATTAAAATGATTGAGTGTTAATTTTAAACATTATCAACTTTCCAAGCAAAATAAAAAATGATTTGACTACACAAAAGAGATTCAACTACTTATTCCTGTGTTGCTTTATCACACAAATTGTCATGTTTAATCATTTGGAAAATATCACTAATAGTTTGACTTATATTTGTGCAATTACTATCAACTGGCTACAGAGCTAGTTTGGAAAGCACTTTCAATAGATTTTTTTAGTGTAGCCAAACTTACATCAAGATTAGAGATGCTTGAGCCTATCAAACCTTCTACACTCTTTTAAATTTTGCTTGTTTTGTAAACTAATCAAGTGTTCCAGGAATGATGGGGATATTCCATTGTTTGCTCTGATTTGACAATTCATTTTGGACAATGAACGGCCCTTTTGAGCTAGTGAAGATAATTGTGCTACATGAGAGTATGCACAGACAATTATTTTTCTTTTTTTGCATTAAAGCACAATTTTTAATAAAGGAGAGGTTAATGATATAATAATTAGCACTGAAAGTCATCTGACACGATTTGAAAGTAAAATGTTGTGCATTGAAAGTAACCAAAGCTCTTTTTACTTTGAGTGGACATCATTTTCTTTCAAATGAATTTGATATTTTGCTAAATGTACAAAACTTTCTTACAAATTTGACATTCAAAATGCATTTGTAATTAATAAATGCTACTTAGTATGGCTGCTGAGATTCCTGGGCTCAGTCTCAAGTAGAGGAGGAGAATGACGGATAGAGAAAGAGAGAACAGGCAGGCATCCTAAAGATTTTGATGTGCCAGTTCCTGACTCACCCTGAGCAACACTGGTTTCAAGCTTTTAGTAAATTTTCTGAAAAATAAAACAACTATGTGGTCGTAGTCGGCAGGATTTGAACCTGCGCGGGAATACCCCAATGGATTTCTAGTCTATCACCTTAACCACTCAGCCACGACTACCTCTCACGCAATGTGATGTTTTCACAAAAGCTTCTCTATGGGTTGAGCTACTTCATTTCAGGCTGTGAGGATGACTGAAGTAATATTGTATCAGAGATGAATTCCATGGGAAGTTAATCCTGACCACAGTGACCTGCGTTAATGATTTTTAAAATATAACTTGGAGAATGCTTTATACTTGGTATAGTTTTGGGTTTGTAAAATGTCAGTACTGACATCTAAGTTTATCAAAATCATCATCCTTCGAGCCGGAATTGAACCAGCGACCTAAGGATTTCCGTACCAATCTCCTCTACAGTCCTCCACTCTACCAGCTGAGCTATCGAAGGATTCCATGATCGTACATCTGTGAAATTACATGCTATTAAAATGATTGAGTGTTAATTTTAAACATTATCAACTTTCCAAGCAAAATAAAAAATGATTTGACTACACAAAAGAGATTCAACTACTTATTCCTGTGTTGCTTTATCACACAAATTGTCATGTTTAATCATTTGGAAAATATCACTAATAGTTTGACTTATATTTGTGCAATTACTATCAACTGGCTACAGAGCTAGTTTGGAAAGCACTTTCAATAGATTTTTTTAGTGTAGCCAAACTTACATCAAGATTAGAGATGCTTGAGCCTATCAAACCTTCTACACTCTTTTAAATTTTGCTTGTTTTGTAAACTAATCAAGTGTTCCAGGAATGATGGGGATATTCCATTGTTTGCTCTGATTTGACAATTCATTTTGGACAATGAGCGGCCCTTTTGAGCTAGTGAAGATAATTGTGCTACATGAGAGTATGCACAGACAATTATTTTTCTTTTTTTGCATTAAAGCACAATTTTTAATAAAGGAGAGGTTAATGATATAATAATTAGCACTGAAAGTCATCTGACACGATTTGAAAGTAAAATGTTGTGCATTGAAAGTAACCAAAGCTCTTTTTACTTTGAGTGGACATCATTTTCTTTCAAATGAATTTGATATTTTGCTAAATGTACAAAACTTTCTTACAAATTTGACATTCAAAATGCATTTGTAATTAATAAATGCTACTTAGTATGGCTGCTGAGATTCCTGGGCTCAGTCTCAAGTAGAGGAGGAGAATGACGGATATAGAAAGAGAGAACAGGCAGGCATCCTAAAGATTTTGATGTGCCAGTTCCTGACTCACCCTGAGCAACACTGGTTTCAAGCTTTTAGTAATTTTTCTGAAAAATAAAACAACCATGTGGTCGTAGTCGGCAGGATTTGAACCTGCACGGGGAGACCCCAATGGATTTCTAGTACATCGCCTTAACCACTCGGCCACGACGACCTCTCATGCAATGTGATGTTTTCACAAAAGTTTCTCTATGGGTTGAGCTACTTCATTTCAGGCTGTGAGGAAGACTGAAGTAATATTGTATCAGAGATGATTTCCATGGGAAGTTAATCCTGACCACAGTGACCTGCGTTAATGATTTTTAAAATATAACTTGGAGAATGCTTTATACTTGGTATAGTTTTGGGTTTGTAAAATGTCAGTACTGACATCTAAGTTTATCAAAAGCGTCATCCTTTGAGCCGGAATTGAACCAGCGACTTAAGGATTTCTGTACCAATCTCCTCTACAGTCCTCCGCTCTACCAGCTGAGCTATCGAAGGATTCCAGGATCATACAGCTGTGATATTACGTGCTATTAAATGATTGAGTGTTAATTTTAAACATTATCAACTTTCCAAGCAAAATGAAAAATGATTTGACTACACAAAAGAGATTCAACTACTTATTCCTGTGTTGCTTTATCACACAAATTGTCATGTTTAATCATTTGGAAAATATCACTAATAGTTTGACTTATATTTGTGAAATTACTATCAACTGGCTACAGAGCTAGTTTGGAAAGCACTTTCAATAGATTTTTTAGTGTAGCCAAACTTACATCAAGATTAGAGATGCTTGAGCCTATCAAATCTTCTACACTCTTTTAAATTTTGCTTGTTTTGTAAACTAATCAAGTGTTCCAGGAATGATGGGGATATTCCATTGTTTGTTCTGATTTGACAATTCATGTTGGACAATGAGCGGCCCTTTTGAGCTAGTGAAGATAATTGTGCTACATGAGAGTATGCACAGACAATTATTTTTATTTTTTTGCATTAAAGCACAATTTTTAATAATTGTGCTTTTTCTTTTTTTGCATAAAGCACAATTTTTAATAAAGGAGAGGTTAATGATATAATAATTAGCACTGAAAGTCATCTGACACGATTTGAAAGTAAAATGTTGTGCATTGAAAGTAACCAAAGTTCTTTTTACGTTGAGTGGACATCATTTTCTTTCAAATGAATTTGATATTTTGCTAAATGTACAAAACTTTCTTACAAATTTGACATTCAAAATGCATTTGTAATTAATAAATGCTACTTAGTATGGCTGCTGAGATTCCTGGGCTCAGTCTCAAGTAGAGGAGGAGAATGACGGATAGACAAAGAGAGAACAGGCAGGCATCCTAAAGATTTTGATGTGCCAGTTCCTGACTCACCCTGAGCAACACTGGTTTCAAGCTTTTAGTAAATTTTCTGAAAAATAAAACAACCATGCGGTCGTAGTCGGCAGGATTTGAACCTGCGCGGGGAGACCCCAATGAATTTCTAGTCCATCGCCTTAACCACTCGGCCACGACTACCTCTCACTCAATGTGATGTTTTCACAAAAGTTTCTCTATGGGTTGAGCTACTTCATTTCAGGCTGTGAGGAAGACTGAAGTAATATTGTATCAGAGATGATTTCCATGGGAAGTTAATCCTGACCACAGTGACCTGCGTTAATGATTTTTAAAATATAACTTGGAGAATGCTTTATACTTGGTATAGTTTTGGGTTTGTAAAATGTCAGTACTGACATCTAAGTTTATCAAAAGCGTCATCCTTTGAGCCGGAATTGAACCAGCGACTTAAGGATTTCTGTACCAATCTCCTCTACAGTCCTCCGCTCTACCAGCTGAGCTATCGAAGGATTCCAGGATCATACAGCTGTGATATTACGTGCTATTAAAATGATTGAGTGTTAATTTTAAACATTATCAACTTTCCAAGCAAAATGAAAAATGATTTGACTACACAAAAGAGATTCAACTACTTATTCCTGTGTTGCTTTATCACACAAATTGTCATGTTTAATCATTTGGAAAATATCACTAATAGTTTGACTTATATTTGTGAAATTACTATCAACTGGCTACAGAGCTAGTTTGGAAAGCACTTTCAATAGATTTTTTAGTGTAGCCAAACTTACATCAAGATTAGAGATGCTTGAGCCTATCAAATCTTCTACACTCTTTTAAATTTTGCTTGTTTTGTAAACTAATCAAGTGTTCCAGGAATGATGGGGACAGGGCCGGCGCTACCACTAGGCAGCTTTAGGCAGCTGCCTATGGGCGCCGGCACTTTAAGGGCGGTGCTGAGTAAAAAAAAAAAAAAAAAAGTAAGGCCACCGCGTTCCGGCTCACCTCTTGCTCCTTCACTGCTGCGTCGCTCACTGACTCCCCCTCCCTTCTCATACCCACCCCGATGTCCGGGGGCGGCACATTCACCCAGGGAGGAAAGGACTTCTTATCCGTCACCACCCGCCCCCGCTATTGCCGCCCGTTACTATAGCGCCGCACCGCGCTGGCGCACTATGCTGCCTCCGTCATGTGTGTTCTGCTGCTGGGAGCCGGGAGCGTGACCGCAGCGCTCCCGGAGCTGTGCACAAGCAAGCGGGCTCGGCTCCTCTTCACTTCACACGGAGATAGGCAGAGTTGCGCAGCGGCTGATCCAGGAGTCCAGGACAGTATAAGTCTGAAGAGTCTGTCCTGGACTCCTGGATCAGCCGCTGCGCAACTCTGCCTATCCCCGTCATTCTCCCTTTCTCTCTGCCTATCCCCGTGACCCCGTCAATCTCCCGCATTGCCTCCTCCTGCCTTCTACGTCTCCTCCCGCTTATCTTATAACCCCCCATGACCGCATAATGTTTTGGTGGGCTGCGGGGTCCAGAAGCATTTGAGCACTGCAAATAATACCAGATCGCCCAGCTTGTGACACCACGGAGCTGCCTCCCCACCTGAAGGTACCGTCTGTATGTGTAACTGCTCTCCAGAGCACCTCTCTGAAATCTCACTCCCTTGCGCTCTCCCCCCCCCATATGCCTCTTTCTCCTCATACCAAGCCCCCCTCTTCTCTCCCTCTTAATGCCCCATCTCTCTTCATGCCTTTCTCTCTGTATGCCTCTCTCTCCATGCCCCCTTGTTATCTCCCCACATGTCCCCCCTCTAGAATACCGTGTCGTACAATGTGAATTTCGGCTCATTCAGTGTGCTACAATGTGAATGTCGGCTCATTCAGTGTGCTACAGTGTGAATTTTGGCTCATTCAGTCTGCTACAATGTGAATTTCGGCTCATTCAGTGTGCTACAATGTGTATTTCGGCTCATTCAGTGTGCTACAGTGTAAATTTCGGCTCATTCAGTGTGCTACAAGGTGAATTTCGGCTCATTCAGTGTGCTACAGTGTGAATGTCGGCTCATTCAGTGTGCTACAATGTGTATTTCGGCTCATTCAGTGTGCTACAGTGTAAATTTCGGCTCATTCAGTGTGCTACAAGGTGAATTTCGGCTCATTCAGTGTGCTACAGTGTGAATGTCGGCTCATTCAGTGTGCTATAATGTGAATTTTGGCTCATTCAGTGTGCTACAGTGTGAATTTCTGCTCATTCAGTGTGCTACAATGTGAATGTCGGCTCATTCAGTGTGCTACAGTGTGAATGTCGGCTCATTCAGTGTGCTATAATGTGAATTTTGGCTCATTCAGTGTGCTACAGTGTGAATTTCTGCTCATTCAGTGTGCTACAGTGTGAATGTCGGCTCATTCAGTGTGCTATAATGTGAATTTTGGCTCATTCAGTGTGCTACAGTGTGAATTTCTGCTCATTCAGTGTGCTACAATGTGAATGTCGGCTCATTCAGTGTGCTACAGTGTGAATTTTGGCTCATTCAGTGTGCTACAGTGTAAATTTCGGCTCATTCAGTGTGCTACAAGGTGAATTTCGGCTCATTCAGTGTGCTACAATGTGAATGTCGGCTCATTCAGTGTCCTACAATGTGTATTTCGGCTCATTCAGTGTGCTACAATGTGTATTTCGGCTCATTCAGTGTGCTACAATGTGAATTTCGGCTCATTCAGTGTGCTACAATGTGAATTTCGGCTCATTCAGTGTGCTACAGTGTGAATTTTGGCTCATTCAGTCTGCTACAATGTGAATTTCGGCTCATTCAGCGTGCTACAATGTGAATTTAGGCTCATTCAGTGTGCTACAGTGTAAATTTCGGCTCATTCAGTGTGCTACAAGGTGAATTTCGGCTCATTCAGTGTGCTACAGTGTGAATGTCGGCTCATTCAGTGTGCTATAATGTGAATTTTGGCTCATTCAGTGTGCTACAGTGTGAATTTCTGCTCATTCAGTGTGCTACAATGTGAATGTCGGCTCATTCAGTGTGCTACAGTGTGAATTTTGGCTCATTCAGTGTGCTACAGTGTAAATTTCGGCTCATTCAGTGTGCTACAAGGTGAATTTCGGCTCATTCAGTGTGCTACAGTGTGAATGTCGGCTCATTCAGTGTGCTACAATGTGAATTTCGGCTCATTCAGTGTGCTACAGTGTGAATTTTGGCTCATTCAGTGTGCTACAGTGTA
>NC_086447.1:19975829-19978329 GCF_028390025.1 Pseudophryne corroboree
CATAGATTTTTTAGTGTAGCCAAACTTACATCAAGATTAGAGATGCTTGAGCCTATCAAACCTTCTACACTCTTTTAAATTTTGCTTGTTTTGTAAACTAATCAAGTGTTCCAGGAATGATGGGGATATTCCATTGTTTGTTCTGATTTGACAATTCATTTTGGACAATGAGCGGCCCTTTTGAGCTAGTGAAGATAATTGTGCTACATGAAAGTATGCACAGACAATTATTTTTCTTTTTTTGCATTAAAGCACAATTTTTAATAATTGTGCTTTTTCTTTTTTTGCATAAAGCACAATTTTTAATAAAGTAGAGGTTAATGATATAATAATTAGCACTGAAAGTCATCTGACACGATTTGAAAGTAAAATGTTGTGCATTGAAAGTAACCAAAGCTCTTTTTACTTTGAGTGGACATCATTTTCTTTCAAATGAATTTGATATTTTGCTAAATGTACAAAACTTTCTTACAAATTTGACATTCAAAATGCATTTGTAATTAATAAATGCTACTTAGTATGGCTGCTGAGATTCCTGGGCTCAGTCTCAAGTAGAGGAGGAGAATGACGGATAGAGAAAGAGAGAACAGGCAGGCATCCTAAAGATTTTGATGTGCCAGTTCCTGACTCACCCTGAGCAACACTGGTTTCAAGCTTTTAGTAAATTTTCTGAAAAATAAAACAATCACGCGGTCGTAGTCGGCAGGATTTGAACCTGCACGGGGAGACCACAATGGATTTCTAGTCCATCGCCTTAACCACTCGGCCACGACTACCTCTCATTCAATGTGATGTTTTCACAAAAGTTTCTCTATGGGTTGAGCTACTTCATTTCAGGCTGTGAGGAAGACTGAAGTAATATTGTATCAGAGATGATTTCCATGGGAAGTTAATCCTGACCACAGTGACCTGCGTTAATGATTTTTAAAATATAACTTGGAGAATGCTTTATACTTGGTATAGTTTTGGGTTTGTAAAATGTCAGTACTGACATCTAAGTTTATCAAAAGCGTCATCCTTTGAGCCGGAATTGAACCAGCGACCTAAGGATTTCTGTACCAATCTCCTCTACAGTACTCCGCTCTACCAGCTGAGCTATCGAAGGATTCCATGATCATACAGCTGTGATATTACGTGCTATTAAAATGATTGAGTGTTAATTTTAAACATTATCAACTTTCCAAGCAAAATGAAAAATGATTTGACTACTCAAAAGAGATTCAACCACTTATTCCTGTGTTGCTTTATCACACAAATTGTCATGTTTAATCATTTGGAAAATATCACTAATAGTTTGACTTATATTTGTGCAATTACTATCAACTGGCTACAGAGCTAGTTTGGAAAGCACTTTCAATAGATTTTTTAGTGTAGCCAAACTTACATCAAGATTAGAGATGCTTGAGCCTATCAAACCTTCTACACTCTTTTAAATTTTGCTTGTTTTGTAAACTAATCAAATGTTCCAGGAATGATGGGGATATTCCATTGTTTGTTCTGATTTGACAATTCATTTTGGACAATGAGCGGCCCTTTTGAGCTAGTGAAGATAATTGTGCTACATGAGAGTATGCACAGACAATTATTTTTCTTTTTTTGCATTAAAGCACAATTTTTAATAATTGTGCTTTTTCTTTTTTTGCATAAAGCACAATTTTTAATAAAGTAGAGGTTAATGATATAATAATTAGCACTGAAAGTCATCTGACACGATTTGAAAGTAAAATGTTGTGCATTGAAAGTAACCAAAGCTCTTTTTACTTTGAGTGGACATCATTTTCTTTCAAATGAATTTGATATTTTGCTAAATGTACAAAACTTTCTTACAAATTTGACATTCAAAATGCATTTGTAATTAATAAATGCTACTTAGAATGGCTGCTGAGATTCCTGGGCTCAGTCTCAAGTAGAGGAGGAGAATGACGGATAGAGAAAGAGAGAACAGGCAGGCATCCTAAAGATTTTGATGTGCCAGTTCCTGACTCACCCTGAGCAACACTGGTTTCAAGCTTTTAGTAAATTTTCTGAAAAATAAAACAACCATGTGGTCGTAGTCAGCAGGATTTGAACCTGCACGGGGAGACCCCAATGGATTTCTAGTCCATCGCCTTAACCACTCGGCCATGACTACCTCTCATTCAATGTGATGTTTTCACAAAAGTTTCTCTATGGGTTGCGCTACTTCATTTCAGGCTGTGAGGATGACTGAAGTAATATTGTATCAGAGATGATTTCCATGGGAAGTTAATCCTGACCACAGTGACCTGCGTTAATAATTTTTAAAATATAACTTGGAGAATGCTTTATACTTGGTATAGTTTTGGGTTTGTAAAATGTCAGTACTGACATCTAAGTTTATCAAAAGCGTCATCCGTTGAGCCAGCGACCTAAGGATTTCTGTAGCAATCACCTCTACAGTCCTCCCCTCTACAAGCTGAGCTATCGAAGGATTCCATGATCACACAGCTGTGATATTACGTGCTATTAAAATGATTGAGTG
>NC_086447.1:19993329-19995829 GCF_028390025.1 Pseudophryne corroboree
TTTGAGTGGACATCATTTTCTTTCAAATGAATTTGATATTTTGCTAAATGTACAAAACTTTCTTACAAATTTGACATTCAAAATGCATTTGTAATTAATAAATGCTACTTAGTATGGCTGCTGAGATTCCTGGGCTCAGTCTCAAGTAGAGGAGGAGAATGACGGATAGAGAAAGAGAGAACAGGCAGGCATCCTAAAGATTTTGATGTGCCAGTTCCTGACTCACCCTGAGCAACACTGGTTTCAAGCTTTTAGTAAATTTTCTGAAAAATAAAACAACCATGCGGTCGTAGTCGGCAGGATTTGAACCTGCGGGGGGAGACCCCAATGGATTTCTAGTCCATCGCCTTAACCACTCGGCCACGACTACCTCTCATTTAATGTGATGTTTTCACAAAAGTTTCTCTATGGGTTGAGCTACTTCATTTCAGGCTGTGAGGATGACTGAATTAATATTGTATCAGAGATGATTTCCATGGGAAGTTAATCCTGACCACAGTGACCTACGTTAATGATTTTTAAAATACAACTTGGAGAATGCTTTATACTTGATATAGTTTTGGGTTTGTAAAATGTCAGTACTGACATCTAAGTTTATCAAAAGCATCATCCTTCGAGCCGGAATTGAACCAGCGACCTAAGGATTTCTGTACCAATCTCCTCTACAGTCCTCTGCTCTACCAGCTGAGCTATCGAAGGATTCCACGATCATACGGCTGTGATATTACGTGCTATTAAAATGATTGAGTGTTAATTTTAAACATTATCAACTTTCCAAGCAAAATGAAAAATGATTTGACTACTCAAAAGAGATTCAACTACATATTCCTGTGTTGCTTTATCACACAAATTGTCATGTTTAATCATTTGGAAAATATCACTAATAGTTTGACTTATATTTGTGCAATTACTATCAACTTGCTACAGAGCTAGTTTGGAAAGCACTTTCAATAGATTTTTTAGTGTAGCCAAACTTACATCAAGATTAGAGATGCTTGAGCCTATCAAACCTTCCTACCTCTATGTCTGTCTGTTTTTACCCAGTTTTGTTCTATTACTGTTGTTCTAATTGTAAAGCGCAACGGAATATGCTGCGCTATATAAGAAACTGTTAATAAATAAATAAATAAATACACTCTTTTAAATTTTGCTTGTTTTGTAAACTAATCAAATGATCCAGGAATGATGGGGATATTCCATTGTTTGTTCTGATTTGACAATTCATTTTGGACAATGAGCGGCCCTTTTGAGCTAGTGAAGATAATTGTGCTACATGAGAGTATGCACAGACAATTATTTTTATTTTTTTGCATTAAAGCACAATTTTTAATAATTGTGCTTTTTCTTTTTTTGCATAAAGCACAATTTTTAATAAAGTAGAGGTTAATGATATAATAATTAGCACTGAAAGTCATCTGACACGATTTGAAAGTAAAATGTTGTGCATTGAAAGTAACCAAAGCTCTTTTTACTTTGAGTGGACATCATTTTCTTTCAAATGAATTTGATATTTTGCTAAATGTACAAAACTTTCTTACAAATTTGACATTCAAAAAGCATTTGTAATTAATAAATGCTACTTAGAATGGCTGCTGAGATTCCTGGGCTCAGTCTCAAGTAGAGGAGGAGAATGACGGATAGAGAAAGAGAGAACAGGCAGGCATCCTAAAGATTTTGATGTGCCAGTTCCTGACTCACCCTGAGCAACACTGGTTTCAAGCTTTTAGTAAATTTTCTGAAAAATAAAACAACCATGTGGTCGTAGTCGGCAGGATTTGAACCTGCACGGGGAGACCCCAATGGATTTCTAGTCCATCGCCTTAACCACTCGGCCATGACTACCTCTCATTCAATGTGATGTTTTCACAAAAGTTTCTCTATGGGTTGCGCTACTTCATTTCAGGCTGTGAGGATGACTGAAGTAATATTGTATCAGAGATGATTTCCATGGGAAGTTAATCCTGACCACAGTGACCTGCGTTAATGATTTTTAAAATATAACTTGGAGAATGCTTTATACTTGGTATAGTTTTGGGTTTGTAAAATGTCAGTACTGACATCTAAGTTTATCAAAAGCGTCATCCTTTGAGCCAGAATTGAACCAGCGACCTAAGGATTTCTGTACCAATCTCCTCTACAGTCCTCCGCTCTACCAGCTGAGCTATCGAAGGATTCCATGATCATACAGCTGTGATATTACGTGCTATTAAAATGATTGAGTGTTAATTTTAAACATTATCAACTTTCCAAGCAAAATGAAAAATGATTTGACTACACAAAAGAGATTCAACTACTTATTCCTGTGTTGCTTTATCACACAAATTGTCATGTTTAATCATTTGGAAAATATCACTAATAGTTTGACTTATATTTGTGAAATTACTATCAACTGGCTACAGAGCTAGTTTGGAAAGCACTTTCAATAGATTTTTTAGTGTAGCCAAACTTACATCAAGATTAGAGATGCTTGAGCCTATCAAACCTTCTACACTCTTTTAAA
>NC_086447.1:20020829-20025829 GCF_028390025.1 Pseudophryne corroboree
TGACTACACAAAAGAGATTCAACTACTTATTCCTGTGTTGCTTTATCACACAAATTGTCATGTTTAATCATTTGGAAAATATCACTAATAGTTTGACTTATATTTGTGCAATTACTATCAACTGGCTACAGAGCTAGTTTGGAAAGCACTTTCAATAGATTTTTTAGTGTAGCCACACTTACATCAAGATTAGAGATGCTTGAGCCTATCAAACCTTCTACACTCTTTTAAATTTTGCTTGTTTTGTAAACTAATCAAGTGTTCCAGGAATGATGTGGATATTCCATTGTTTGTTCTGATTTGACAATTCATTTTGGACAATGAGCGGCCCTTTTGAGCTAGTGAAGATAATTGTGCTACATGAGAGTATGCACAGACAATTATTTTTCTTTTTTTGCATTAAAGCACAATTTTTAATAAAGGAGAGGTTAATGATATAATAATTAGCACTGAAAGTCATCTGACACGATTTGAAAGTAAAATGTTGTGCATTGAAAGTAACCAAAGCTCTTTTTACTTTGAGTGGACATCATTTTCTTTCAAATGCATTTGATATTTTGCTAAATGTACAAAACTTTCTTACAAATTTGACATTCAAAATGCATTTGTAATTAATAAATGCTACTTAGTATGGCTGCTGAGATTCCTGGGCTCAGTCTCAAGTAGAGGAGGAGAATGACGGATAGAGAAAGAGAGAACAGGCAGGCATCCTAAAGATTTTGATGTGCCAGTTCCTGACTCACCCTGAGCAACACTGGTTTCAAGCTTTTAGTACATTTTCTGAAAAATAAAAAAACCATGTGGTCGTAGTCGGCAGGATTTGAACCTGCACAGGGAGACCCCAATGGATTTCTAGTCCATCGCCTTAACCACTCGGCCACGACTACCTCTCGTTCAATGTGATGTTTTCACAAAAGTTTCTCTATGGGTTGAGCTACTTCATTTCAGGCTGTGAGGATGACTGAAGTAATATTGTATCAGAGATGATTTCCATGGGAAGTTAATCCTGACGACAGTGACCTGCATTAATGATTTTTAAAATATAACTTGGAGAATGCTTTATACTTGGTATAGTTTTGGGTTTGTAAAATGTCAGTACTCACATCTAAGTTTATCAAAAGCATCATTCTTCGAGCTGGAATTGAACCAGCGACCTAAGAATTTCTGTACCAATCTCCTCTACTGTCTTCTGCTCTACCAGCTGAGCTATCGAAGGATTCCATGATCAAACAGCTGTGATATTACGTGCTATTAAAATGATTGAGTGTTAATTTTAAACATTATCAACTTTCCAAGCAAAATGAAAAATGTTTTGACTACACAAAAGAGATTCAACTACTTATTCCTGTGTTGCTTTATCACACAAATTGTCATGTTTAATCATTTGGAAAATATCACTAATAGTTTGACTTATATTTGTGCATTACTATCAACTGGCCACAGAGCTAGTTTGGAAAGCACTTTCAATAGATTTTTTAGTGTAGCCAAACTTACATCAAGATTAGAGATGCTTGAGCCTATCAAACCTTCTACACTCTTTTAAATTTTGCTTGTTTTGTAAACTAATCAAGTGTTCCAGGAATGATGGGGATATTCCATTGTTTGTTCTGATTTGACAATTCATTTTGGACAATGAGCGGCCCTTTTGAGCTAGTGAAGATAATTGTGCTACATGAGAGTATGCACAGACAATTATTTTTCTTTTTTTGCATTAAAGCACAATTTTTAATAAAGGAGAGGTTAATGATATAATAATTAGCACTGAAAGTCATCTGACACGATTTGAAAGTAAAATGTTGTGCATTGAAAGTAACCAAAGCTCTTTTTACTTTGAGTGGACATCATTTTCTTTCAAATGAATTTGATATTTTGCTAAATGTACAAAACTTTCTTACAAATTTGACATTCAAAATGCATTTGTAAGTAATAAATGCTACTTAGTATGGCTGCTGAGATTCCTGGGCTCAGTCTCAAGTAGAGGAGGAGAATGACGGATAGAGAAAGAGAGAACAGGCAGGCATCCTAAAGATTTTGATGTGCCAGTTCCTGACTCACCCTGAGCAACACTGGTTTCAAGCTTTTAGTAAATTTTCTGAAAAATAAAACAACCATGTGGTCATAGTCGGCAGGATTTGAACCTGCGCGGGGAGACCCCAATGTATTTCTAGTCCATCGCCTTAAACACTCGGCCACAACTACCTCTCATGCAATGTGATGTTTTCACACAAGTTTCTCTATGGGTTGAGATACTTCATTTCAGGCTGTGAGAATGACTGAAGTAATATTGTATCAGAGATGATTTCCATGGGAAGTTAATCCTGACCACAGTGACCTGCGTTAATGATTTTTAAAATATAACTTAGAGAATGCTTTATACTTGGTACAGTTTTGGGTTTGTAAAATGTCAGTACTGACATCTAAGTTTATCGAAAGCGTCATCCTTCGAGCCGGAATTGAACCAGCGACCTAAGGATTTCTGTACCAATCACCTCTACAGTCCTCCGCTCTACCAGCTGAGCTATCAAATTATTCCATGATTGTACAACTGTGATATTACGTGCTATTAAAATGATTGAGTGTTAATTTTAAACATTATCAACTTTCCAAGCAAAATGAAAAATGATTTGACTACACAAAAGAGATTCAACTACTTATTCCTGTGTTGCTTTATCACACAAATTGTCATGTTTAATCATTTGGAAAATATCACTAATAGTTTGACTTATATTTGTGCAATTACTATCAACTGGCTACAGAGCTAGTTTGGAAAGCACTTTCAATAGATTTTTTTAGTGTAGCCAAACTTACATCAAGATTAGAGATGCTTGAGCCTATCAAACCTTCTACACTCTTTTAAATTTTGCTTGTTTTGTAAACTAATCAAGTGTTCCAGGAATGATGGGGATATTCCATTGTTTGTTCTGATTTGACAATTCATTTTGGACAATGAGCGGCCCTTTTGAGCTAGTGAAGATAATTGTGCTACATGAGAGTATGCACAGACAATTATTTTTCTTTTTTTGCATTAAAGCACAATTTTTAATAAAGGAGAGGTTAATGATATAATAATTAGCACTGAAAGTCATCTGACACGATTTGAAAGTAAAATGTTGTGCATTGAAAGTAACCAAAGTTCTTTTTACTTTGAGTGGACATCATTTTCTTTCAAATGAATTTGATATTTTGCTAAATGTACAAAACTTTCTTACAAATTTGACATTCAAAATGCATTTGTAATTAACAAATGCTACTTAGTATGGCTGCTGAGATTCCTGGGCTCAGTCTCAAGTAGAGGTGGAGAATGACAGATAGAGAAAGAGAGAACAGGCAGGCATCCTAAAGATTTTGATGTGCCAGTTCCTGACTCACCCTGAGCAACACTGGTTTCAAGCTTTTAGTAAATTTTCTGAAAAATAAAACAGCCATGTGGTCGAGTTGGCAGGATTTGAACCTGCGCGGGGAGACCCCAATGGATTTATAGTCCATCGCCTTAACCACTCGGCCTCGACTACCTCTCATGCAATGTGATGTTTTCACAAAAGTTTCTCTATGGGTTGAGCTACTTCATTTCAGACTGTGAGGATGACTGAAGTAATATTGTATCAGAGATGATTTCCATGGGAAGTTAATCCTGACCACAGTGACCTGCGTTAATGATTTTTAAAATATAACTTGGAGAATGCTTTATACTTGGTATAGTTTTGGGTTTGTAAAATGTCAGTACTGACATCTAAGTTTATCAAAAGCATCATCCTTCGAGCCGGAATTGAACCAGCGACCTAAGGATTTCTGTACCAATCTCCTCTACAGTGTTCCGCTCTACCAGCTGAGATATCGAAGGATTCCATGAGCATACAGTTGTGATATTACATTCTATTAAAATGATTGAGTGTTAATTTTACACATTATCATCTTTCCAAGCAAAATGAAAAATGTTTTGACTACACAAAAGAGATTCAACTACTTATTCCTGTGTTGCTTTATCACACAAATTGTCATGTTTAATCATTTGGAAAATATCACTAATAGTTTGACTTATATTTGTGCATTACTATCAACTGGCCACAGAGCTAGTTTGGAAAGCACTTTCAATAGATTTTTTAGTGTAGCCAAACTTACATCAAGATTAGAGATGCTTGAGCCTATCAAACCTTCTACACTCTTTTCAATTTTGCTTGTTTTGTAAACTAATCAAGTGTTCCAGGAATGATGGGGATATTCCATTGTTTGTTCTGATTTGACAATTCATTTTGGACAATGAGCGGCCCTTTTGAGCTAGTGAAGATAATTGTGCTACATGAGAGTATGCACAGACAATTATTTTTCTTTTTTTGCATTAAAGCACAATTTTTAATAAAGGAGAGGTTAATGATATAATAATTAGCACTGAAAGTCATCTGACACGATTTGAAAGTAAAATGTTGTGCATTGAAAGTAACCAAAGCTCTTTTTACTTTGAGTGGACATCATTTTCTTTCAAATGAATTTGATATTTTGCTAAATGTACAAAACTTTCTTACAAATTTGACATTCAAAATGCATTTGTAATTAATAAATGCTACTTAGTATGGCTGCTGAGATTCCTGGGCTCAGTCACAAGTAGAGGAGGAGAATGACGGATAGAGAAAGAGAGAACAGGCAGGCATCCTAAAGATTTTGATGTGCCAGTTCCTGACTCACCCTGAGCAACACTGGTTTCAAGCTTTTAGTAAATTTTCTGAAAAATAAAACAACCATGTGGTCGTAGTCGGCAGGATTTGAACCTGCGCGGGGAGACCCCAATGTATTTCTAGTCCATCGCCTTAAACACTCGGCCACAACTACCTCTCATGCAATGTGATGTTTTCACACAAGTTTCTCTATGGGTTGAGATACTTCATTTCAGGCTGTGAGTATGACTGAAGTAATATTGTATCAGAGATGATTTCCATGGGAAGTTAATCCTGACCACAGTGACCTGCGTTAATGATTTTTAAAATATAACTTGGAGAATGCTTTAT